>NC_050577.1:92683446-92818446 GCF_011100635.1 Trichosurus vulpecula
AGTAAAATACCTATAATAGAGAATAGAGGTTATGGTAAATTAGAATTTAATGGATTCAAGCATTGGAAAATCACCTGGAGTTAGGGGAATGAAGAGAGTGCATAGAGTACTCATTTGTTTGGTTTGATTAAAAGACTATAGATTTAGATCTGGAAAGAGTTTATAGAGTTCCACAAGGCTTACTCCCTCATTTTATTTTTATCTGCCCTGAATTTAGGATGATAGAGTTGACATAGGACCTTATTGACCATTGAGTCTAATATGCTCATTAAAGGAAACTGAAGAACAAAATTATCAACTGATTTGCCAGGGGTCAGAAAGAGAGAGTATCTTAGGCGAGACTGGAAAGCAGATCTTCCTGACTTAGGCCCTGACTAGTCAGCCTTATTGTTCCCTAAGGGATAATGAAGGTCTGGTATAGAATATATTAGTAAAAGAAAAATCTTAATTGGGGATAGGTAGGTGGTAATACAGGAGTTCCTACTGGGATGAAATTATTTCAAGCAAAAAGATAAGTAATGCCTTTGATGTAATGACTTATCTATCATAAAAAAAGAGACAGACTTTGTATCATTACCTTGAGGTTGAATTTACTAACCTAACAGAAAGCTGGAAGAGTTATTGAGTAGATTTTAAAATAGTACACAGTAATTTCTTAGATCCCTCCTGTATGTACAACAGGAAAAGACATGCAGATTTAATGTGAAAGTGCAGGAATAAAATTTCTTGTAATCCAATTAAATTCAGAAATCAGAAGTTTTAACCATAATTTGTCACAAATGTATAATGCAAATAAATACTATCACAGAAAATAAAAAGGAAGACTACATTAAGCTTAAATGCAGCATAAACCATGAAAACTTATTACTATCAAAAGTAGATTTTTTTCAAAGAGCACAGCATCTAAACACATAATAGGCTTATATTTGGGATGTTAGAGCATATTTCTTTTATAGAATCACTTTTTACGTTTGAAAAATTAATCACGAAGTTCTGCATAAAGAAGTTAAACAACATAGACAACACAAAGACCATAATTCAATGAAATTGTAATCAATAAAGAAAACATAACAATGATTTAAATATAGGCAAAACAGTATGAATCATGAGTGTGTCAAAGCACAAATAACAAAGCCTATTATAAGAATGTGATAATGAGACAGTATCTCATATATTGAAATGTTGCTGTGAAATTTCTTAAATATTTTTAAATTGACAGGGGTAATATAGAGGACTAAGAAGTTCAGAATCCAGATAAAAAAATCCTGGAAAAACCAACAAATTTATCATCCCAAAACCAGCAGAAGAAGTGAAGTTCAGCAATATTAATCAAGTATATGAAATATTCTATACTTATTGGTCCCTCTATATACCTCTGAGGTGAAGTTAGGAAGGTACAATAGGAAGGATATCTTACAAGCAAGGGAGTTATAAAAACTTTGATAAGAACAAATACTTTGGGGATGAACAGAGCCGGGCTTGGTGGGTGACATGTTACTATAATTCCAGCTATTAAAGGAGGGTTAGGCTGGCAGATGTCTTGTGTTCTGGAATCCTGATCTGCAGTGGGCAATGCTGATTGGTTAAACCTTTGGAGTTGTGCAACATATTAAAGGGCAAAATGATTTAGGTATGAAATGGAGCAGCCGAAAGCTTCACTGATGATTTGTAGTGGAATCAACTCTTGAGAGGAGCCTCCCTATTTCCAGCCTGGTTAAGATGGGTGGAAATTCACAATGAATGCTTTAAAGTTAAAATCATCAGGTATTATTTAGAATTACTTCTTGGTCCCAGTAAGTATAAGTAATTAGTCCTTTGAAGTAGTCCCATGTTTTTGAATTTGCACTTGTTTAAAGATTGATTTTTTTTTAAATATGGTAATTGATTTAGCCCAGTGAAGATAGGAAGTGGTAATTCAAATAAGGCAGCCACTTCAAGGTTTTCATTATTTACACTAATCTGGACCTAGGTGTATATGTCAATGAATCTAAATATTTAAATAAAATAGATCAATCTATGCATGATATTGTTATAATTGAAAAGTAAGATAGCCTGAGAGACAGTGATCTGAACATGATCATTTTATAACGTAGGCTAGCAATAAACAATAATTTGGGTCTGTAGTCTCTCTCAAATGACTAAAGGCTGAGATAGGACTTACTAGCCTTCTTATAGTTTTGGGATGTATAAGAAAACAAAGAACAGAGTTATTAGATGGGGAAAACAATATGATTGGTTACAAAGGAGTCAGCATTATGGGGTTGGTGACAATATGATTGGTTGGAAATTGACAATGAGGTTCTAATAACCCCCTCCTTCAGTGTTGTGATTAAGCAATGTTTATTGTTTGAGTCCACCTGAAAAGTTAGAAGTAGTGGATCACGCTTCTTTGGATAACAAACCAGACCTCCTTGATTGATAAGCTTGGTGATGTAAAGATGCTGGACCACACTCCCCGGTGTCCACTTGTATCCTTCAAGGGTAGCAGCTTTCCTTGACATGAGAATAGAACAGTGATCAACGAGAGAACTAGATTTCTTAACTCTTTGTAGGATAGCTGAATTTGTGAACTGCTTTAAGACAAAATCAATAAACTATAAATACAAGAATTAAAAAAAGAATCAATATATGTAAATTAAGTAGTTATTAAATGTCCTCGTCATACTAGGCACTGTGCTAGGCATTTGGGATATATATAACTGTGAATAAAATAATTCCTGACCTCAAGGAGTTTACCCTTTAATTGGAAAAGTTTAGAGAACCTGAACAATCCATTCTGAGATGAAGTAAGTTAACCATTGATGAAATCTCTGTGAAGGAAAAAACCCCAGGTTTTTATATTCTGTGCAATTTAATTTATTTTTTACATGTGTTCATATTCTCTGATACCTTTCAACAAAATGTAGTTTCCATGTGGACCGCTTTTTATGTCTTATTTTTGCCTTTCCCTTATTTGAGGTTGTGATTGCTCTCTCTGTTTTTAAAATTAATTTGAAGCATTAAGATTTAAAAGATTTTGCTCTAGCTCTTTATCTTAACTCTGTGAATCCTTGTCTTGTGTGAACGACGTACTATTGGATTCTGATTTACAGTCTATTCTGCTGTCTTTATTTGGATTTTGGGGTGGTTGCTTGCTTCTCATATTCATGGTTATGATCTTTACATCCCATTATTATACATTTTTCTCTGTTCAGTTTTCCCCTGCTTTTTAATATGTGTGTGTTTGTGTGTGTGTCTTTATTGTGTTAAATATTTCTCAATTAAATATAAAAACATTTCTAACATTCCTTTTTTGAAATTTTGAGTTGCCTCTTCTCTCCTTCCCTCTTGACCTTCCACCCTTGTTGGAAAGGCAAGCAGTTTAATACCAATTTTGCATGTAAAGTAAAACATTTCTAAATTAGCTATGTTTTGCAAAAGAACACACCAGAACAATGAATTGAGAGTTCATCAATTCTCCTTCTGGAGATGGACAGCATTTTTCATCAAGGGTCCTTTGCTTCCCTTCCCCCAAATCCTGGCCAGACCTTCTTACTTCTTTCCTTTTACATTTCATTTCATAACCTCCCTTTTGCTTTTAACATTTTTTGGTTAACACTGATTGAACAAGTGCAGACCCTATGTTCTTACAGCAAATGTAATATCTAAGGGATGTGAGAAAAGAAATCCAAGAAATCATTATGACCAAGTCGAACATATGCTAAGGATGTAACGATGGCTCATTATTAAGGGCATACTTCACCTAATCACTTTTCTTCCCAAGTCCGTCACATTAACTGAAAACATATTGAAAATATATTCTCATTTACTTAATTTTCTAATTCTTGGCGTTGTGTTTTCATCTGCACCTGCACAGAACCTCAGCTAGGAGCATTTATAGCACTTAAGAGTTTGTAAAGCATTTTTCAGATGTCATGTTTGGTATTCACAATGCCTCCGAGTAGTGGGTGAAATTATTATCCCCATTTTAGAGATAACTCTGAGGCATACAAAGGGTAAGAAACTTGCCCTAGGTCCCGCAGCTAGTAAGTGTTTTTATGTATGAGTGATGGTGATGATTGTGATGATGAAGACAAGTAACATACAGCAACATACTGTGTACCAGACATTATGCTGGGTGTTTTAAAATTGATCTTCACCCCAAATGTAGGAGTTTGCTATTGTTACTGTTCCTATTTTACAGATGAGGAGGCTGACGCAAAAAGAGCTAAAGGGGTACACACAGCATCACAGACAGTAACTGTGTGAGTCTGGGTTTTAGCTGAGGTCTTCCTGACTAAAGGTTCAGCGTCTATGCCCTGCTCCCACCTTCATGCCTCTAGCAGGACCTTCATAAGATATTTAGGCCATACTATGTTTTCATAGACATCTTCTTCTTTTAACATACTCCCAAATTTGTTCATGACCTCTGCCTGCTCACCTTCCCTGAGCTCACAACCTCCTGATGCTTCCATTTCACTTTTCTGTGGTTCTAGTGATTTTACTTAATTTCTTTTATTTTTCTAGACATCAGTTAACTACGCTTGAGGTTTGATAATTTATTTCTAACTCTAAAGGAGTTGTAGCAAAAATGATCAAGCATGATAATTGTAAATTACATGTGTCATGAGAGGGAAGGCAAGTGATTTACATCTAAGAATAGGAAAAAATATTTTTACACACAATTATTTTTTCCCCCTTGTAATAGGAGAAATGCCAGCTGGTTAGGGTTCGACAAATATCAGGGGTATGAAGACAGTATTCCTGACACAGAATTAATCCGCAGCCTTATAATTTGTTGTCTGTATTTTCCCTTTTGCCTCTTTCTCTTCTACCTTTCTCTTGCAGCTACATCATGTTCAACCACTCAGATTTTAATGTTTTGTTTTTATAATTTTTTTTAAAAACCTAGATCTATTTTTTTAGTCCTAAATCACTTAATAGGTTAAAAAATGTTCTTTCATTTAGGTGGATGCATGCTGTTTGCCAGAATTTAAATACTGAGGATGAAGTAGAAAATGTAGCTGATCTTGGTTTTGATTGTACTATGTGCAGACCCTATGTTCCTACAGCAAATGGTAAGAGAAAAATTCTTTACAAAAATGGTAAAATGTTAGCCGAATTGTCTTCTTGTTTCACTCACATAGAAGTTTTTTTTTTTTTGAACAATATGTCCCAATCAATTTTTCTTTTCGTGTAGCCATATTTAATAGAAACATTTTAACATTATGAAGAAAATTTGTCAGTTACCTTCATAGCTTCCTGGAGAAGAATTATTTCATCACCACTTAACGAGAAACCTGAATCATGCTAGGTACAGGCAGGATGTAAAACATATTTTTCCCACTTTTGGGAAGAATAGCTGTGGCAATTTGAACCAATTTGGAGAATACCACAAAATACCTTTCTCTTCCTATCAACTATTCTTATAATTTTCCTGTTGTTTCTTTATTCCCATTTTCTTCTGTGAACTTCCTAATGTAAGATGTCTTCCTTGTTTCTGAAAGCCATTGTAAAAATAGCCCCCTTAACATCTAATATTGCCATTTAAGGAAAAAAAGAACAAATATTGACAAAAGAGCTTTGCGTCTATTTAATGTTAATAAAAGAAATTAAAAATTAAAAATTTTTTTTTCATTTCAGTGCCTTCCTCAGACTGCTGTGAATCATCGATTGTAGCACAAATTGTTACAAAAGGAAAAGAGCTAGGTAAAACTTTAAATCTTAACTTCATTTTTTAAAAAGTTATTTTGATATAAAATAGGAACCGTATACTGTTTTGCGTATTTCTGATGTCCCATGTGTTGCACGGTATTTGTAGTCATGCATGTCCTTGGTCCTTTTGCCATAGTGTTGATCATTCTTTCTGAAAATATACATTGAGATCTAGTTGATGAAAGATAATGGCTTGTATAAGATGTTTTTTAAAGCTTAAATTTCTAAAAATTACTTTATAACAGTGAGGTGTTGATATTGCTTATTATGAGCTAACAATTATACCATTTTAAATTTAGTTCATTTCAAAAGTAATTTTGCATTATTTGTCTTGTGCTTCTAATTTTTGCTTTTCAAGACTTGTGAGATGAAATTTTTATTGTGTTTTCTTTTGTTATTTGCCAGTGACATAAGATAATGCATGGAGATTTTATTATTATTCTCTGACCTGTCTTTCAATGATGTCTTCAGATCAGAGAACATTTCTGCTTATTTTCATGAAGAACAAGTTGCATTTTCTTTTATAAAAAGTAATTGCTTTCAAAACATTTTACATCTCACTATTTTCAGAACTGCCTTTGTGGAAATTATTAATATTCAACTAGGTCGTTCCCTCTTGAGATTCCAGTGTACCTTATTTTCTTTCTTTCTCTCTTTTTTTTTTGGTTGAGGGTAAAAGGCAGGGCAATTGGCATTAAGTGACTTATGCAAGGTCGCACAGCTAGTAAGTGTCAAATATCTGAGGTATATTATCTGAGGTATGAACTCAACTCAGGTGCTCCTTGCTCTACTCACTGTGCCACCTACCTACCCCATACCTTATTTTCTGACTTCATTAAAAAGGAAATTGGCCATGCAAACTACTTCCATATGTATAATGGATCTGGAGTAGGTTTTCTTCCCCTACCCTCATGCAGTTTTCGAAATTCAAGAGTGCGGTTTTGTTTTTTTTTTTCTTTATTTTATTCTCATTATTTTCTACAAATCCTTGTTGAAAAATGAAATCTATAACCCTTGCTAAGGGAGACTGCGTCTATTATTGTTACTATGTAAAATATAGTAAAGTGAGTTTTTAATTTGTTTCCTACAAAAATTTGAAATTTTAGGTGTCACAAATCTCTTCTAGTTTTAATTTAATGCCATCTTATTCCTTATTAAACAGTTGTGTTTGTGTGAATGTATGTGCATATTTCTATATTTCTGTCAAAAATTTGGGTTCTTTCATTTGTGTTTTGGAATGATGACTATTTAGAGAGATTGTTTCATTGATATTTGTTTAAAAAAACACATAGGATCTTTAAAATAAACAATAAATATTTTTATATTTCTCTAATGGGCAATATCATTTTTAGACCCCCCGAAGACCTATACACAGGATGGAGTTTGCTTGACTGAATCAGGAATGTCTCAGTTACAAAGCCTCACAGTTACAGTTCCAAGAAAAAAACGATCTAAACCAAAGTTGAAACTAAAGATCATAAACCAGAATAGTGTAGCTGTTCTCCAAACACCCCCTGACATCCAATCAGAACATTCAAGGGATGGTGAAATGGACGACAGCAGAGGTAATAATGTTTTTTTTTTTCTTTCTGTGAAATATGTATGCGTTTGTATATATGTAATGTGTATAATTTGAATAATTTATAACAGTTTTTAAATATTTATTTGACTAACAATTAGGCCATTAATGTAATGACTTACATAAGTCTAATTTGCTTGTTTATTTGCTTGTTTATTGAGCAGTCTCCTTGCAACTTCCCTTTTTGGGTTCTTTTCTTTTCATGTATTTTCTTAGACCTTCTTTAGAGAAATCATCTGGAGCACCAGATCTATTTAAGAATTATGGGTGAGGAAACTCAGATGACTTGACTGTAGTTTGTTACGTTTCACCCTGGTTATTCCTGGTAGCAGATGGTATTTTCTTAGACACCACGTTGAATGGTACATAATATTTAAGGTTTAGCACTGAAGCAAAGAATCATCTGAACTTAATACATCCAAAGTATTTGCTTGGCTGTAAGGCATATGTAAAATATAAAAGAATCAGGACAATGAAAAATCTTAATAAACATTTCAGTTGTCATTACTAAGCAAAGAAATTATTTTTCTCCTTCTAGGAAATACACGTTCATTTCCAAACAAATGCAGACTTCTTCAAGAGAAGTTAATTCTGTGAATTGCTTTTTACACATATAATCAAGGTCGTTCAGAGTAACAAATATACATATTTACTTTTTTAAATTTAATTTATTTAATACTTTTTAGTTTTCAGCATTGAGTTTGAATTACAAATTTCCTCCCCATTTCTACCCTCCCGCCCACTCCAAGATGGCGTATATTCTGGTTGCCCCGTTCCCTAGTCAGCCCTCCCCTCTGTCACCCTACTCCCCTCCCATCTCCCTTTCCCTTCTGCTCTTGTAGGGCAAGATAAATTACTACGCCCCATTACCTGTGTATCTGATTTCCTAGTTGCATGGAAAAACATTTTTTTTGTTGTTTTTGAACATCTGTTTTTAAAACTTTTGAGTTCCAAATCCCCTCTTCCCTCCCCGCTCCTAAGAAGGCAAGCAATTCAACATAGGCCACATGTGTATCATTATGTAAAGCCGTTCCACAATACTCATGTTGTGAAAGACTAACTATGTTTTGCTCCTTCCTAACCTATCCCCCTTTATTGAATTTTCTCCCTTGACCCTGTCCCTTTTCCAAAGTGTTTTTTTTGATTACCTCCTCCCCCTGTCTGCCCTCCCTTCTATTGTCCCCCACTTTTTTTGTCTTCTTCCTCCTTCTTTCCTGTGGGGTAAGATACCTAATTGAGTGTGTATGGGATTCCCTCCTCAGGCCAAATCTGATGAGAGCAAGATTCACTCATTCCTCCTCACCTGCCCCCTCTTCCCTTCCTACAGAAGCGCTTTTTCTTGCCACTTTTATGCGAGATAATTTACCCCATTCTATCTCTCCCTTTCTCCCTCTCTCAATATATTCCTCTCTTATCCCTTAATTTGATTTTAGTTTTTTAGATATCATCCCTTCATATTCAACTCATCCTGTGCCCTCTGTGTGTGTGTGTGTGTGTGTGTGTGTGTGTGTGTGTGTGTGTGTGTGTATCCCTTATGATTTCTCCTTCTTGTTTACCTTTTCATGCTTCTCTTGATTCTTGTGTTTGAAAGTCAGATTTTCTATTCAGCTCTGGTCTTTTCACTGAGAAAGCTTGAAAGTCCTCTATTTTATTGAAAGTCCATATTTTTCCTTGGAGCATGATACTCAGTTTTTCTGGGTAGGTGATTCTTGGTTTTAATCCTAGCCCTTCGATCTCTTAATGTAGAAGCTGCTAGATCCTGTGTAATCCTGATTGTGTTTCCACAATACTCAAATTGTTTCTTCCTGGCTGCTTGCAGTATTTTCTCCTTGACCTGGGAGCTCTGGAATTTGGCGACAATGTTCCTAGGAGTTTTCTTTTTGAGGAGGTGATGTATGGGTTCTTTCAATTTCTGTTTTTCCCTGTGGCTCTAGAATATCAGGGCAGTTCTCCTTGATAATTTCTTGAAAGATGATATCTAGGCTCTTTTTTTGATCATGGCTTTCAGGTAGTCCAATCATTTTAAAATTATCTCTCCTGGATCTGTTTTCCAGGTCAGTAGTTTTTCCAGTGAGATATATTTGATATTGTCTTCCATTTTTTCATTCCTTTGGTTCTGTTTTATAATATCTTGATTTCTCATCGAGTCACTAGCTTCCACTTGCTCTAGTCTAATTTTTAAGGTAGTATTTTCTTCAGTGGTCTTTTGGACTTCCTTTTCCATTTGGCTAATTCTGCCTTTCAAGGCTTCTCCTCATTGGCTTTTTGGAGCTCTTTTGCCATTTGAGTTAGTCTATTTGTGAAGGTGTTATTTTCTTCAGTATTTTTTTGGGTCTCCTTTAGCGAGCCATTGACTTGTTTTTCATGGTTTTTTAGCATCACTTTCATTTCTCTTCCCATTTTTCCTCTAGTTCTCTAACTTGCTTTTCCAAATCCTTTTTGAGCTCTTCCATGGCCTGAGAGCAGTTCATGTTTTTCTTGGAGGCTTTCGATGTTGGCTCTTTGACTTTTTTCAGTATTTTTTTGGGTCTCCTTTAGCAAGTCATTGACTTGTTTTTCATGGTTTTCTCACATCACTCTCATTTCTCTTCCCAATTTTTCCTCTACTCCTCTAACTTTCTTTTCCAAATCCTTTTTGAGGTCTTCCATAGCCTGAGACCAGTTCATGTTTTTCTTGGAGGCTTTTGATGTAGGCTCTTTGACTTTGTTGACTTCTTCTGTGTTTGGTCTTCTTTGTCACCAAAGAAAGATTCCAAAGTCTGAGTCTGAATCTGAGTCCGTTTTTGCAGCCTGGCCATGTTCCCAGCCAACTTACTTGAGCCTTGAGTTTTTCCTCAGGGTACAACTGCTTATAGAGTAGAGAGTACTTTGTCCCAAGCTTGAGGGGCTGTGCTGTTCTTTTAAGAGCTATTTCTGTACAGCAAGCTCTGCCACACCAGTTCTCTTCTTCCCCCAAGAACCGCCACCCTGGATCTCGTCTCAGACCTTAAGCAGGCTCTGCACTCCAGCTCAGATCTGCCACTTATTTTCTCCCCCTAGGTAGGCTTGGGGCTGGAAACAATTGCAGCTGTAGTTCTATCCTCAGAGCTGCACCACCTCCGCTGTCCCCAGGGTGGTGGCCGAACCGTGAACTCTTTTCACTCTATCCCAGCAGCTTTTCCTACTAACCTTCTCTGTTGTTTTTGGTGTTTGTTGGTTAAGAAATCTGGTAACTGCCACAGCTCACTGATTCAGGGTGCTAGGGCCTGTTCCGCCCAGTTCCTGGTCTGGTTGGTCTAGGCGCAACTCATGCTGGGCTCTGTTCCTTTCTGCTCCCAGTTCCGTGTGAGAGACCTAACCCAGCGACCATCCAGGCTGTCCTGGTCTGAAGCGCTGCTTCCCTCTGCTATTTCGTGGGTTCTGCAGTTCTAGAATTTGTTCAGAGACATTTTTTTATAGGCGTTTGGAGGGATCTGGGTTGAGAGCTCACTCAAGTCCCTGCTTTCCAGCCGCCATCTATCATATTTACTTTAATAAATAAAACACAACCCATATTCTCAAGTGTAGTTAAACTGCAAAACACAGTCTGTTTGAAAATTGTTTGTGAGAATAATTTAACTGCCCTAATATATATGTTGTGAACATATGGTAACTAATTTAATGCTTTAATGCCTTTTAAGAGTTAATCACAAATAATCTATTCAAAACCATTATTCTTATTGCCTTTTCAACTATTTCATATTTAAGCTTATTTGTTTTTACCATTTATTCTGTCCTTTGTCCGTACTTCATTTTTACCTCTATTTCAATTCTTCCTCATTTCCTCTTAGTTTTGTCTATTATTTCCATATGGCTAAATTTAATTCTTTCTGATTATGTGCACATACCTTCTTAGAATGACAAATGCATTAAAAAATAACTCCATATAATTCATTTGAACTCAGTTTTAAGAAATGTGACCCATAATATTAGATCAGGTAAGTAGTCTATCAACCTGAGTGGAATTGTTACTTAATGACATTCTCCTATTCATTTTAAGAGGGAAGAAGAGAGGGAGCTCATGGGGAATGGCCTCACATTTTTTTTTGTAGAATATGAAGAATTGATGTCATTTTGGATGATACCACGATAAAGTATATGACCATATTTGGACATTTTAGGTAGTTGGAATATTACCAGGGAAGTCATGAAATTAAAGAAGATATTTCAAGTTTAATAATTCTAGATGCCCCTGTGATCATTTTTATCCATATTTCATTAAAAATAATCCAGTAGCATTGTTTTACTTAACACTGAACCTGTTACTTTTAACTTAAAATTGCATGGAGTTATATAAGTATAAAAAGGCACCATTTTGTTGTCTTAATTTTTTCTCTCTACGCCCCATGTTTTTTGACCAGCTATTTATGAATTTTAATTTAATGCTTCTGTTTTGGATATGATTTTCTAAACTATAATCAGTTTGAATGGACAACTGGACATTTTTATATTTTATAATTTATAATTTTATATTAATGTCAGGTTGTCTTAAAGAAGGTTTACTGTTTCTGTCATTTTGGAGGATAAAATTAACTTTTTGTTTTCTGTCTATTTTCTTGGCTCACCTTTTAGGAATCTTAAGTAATTTTTTAAAAAAGATACGGCTTTTTTAAATGATCCTTTTATTTTAAATAATGTACTCAGCATTGGTTGAAGCAAACTGAATATTATTTACAATCATAATTCTGTAAAATGATGTGTATGATATTTGAATAATCTGATAAATATATATTCTGAATAAAATATATTACCATTACTTTGGATTTTGTTATACTTTCTTAAATGTTTTCATGTATCTTTAATAATTTTTATGCAGCTTACAATGATTTAAATAAGATTTAGATGCTCAGTATCTTTCTGATTTTCAAACTAAGTTTTTCTGTGATATATTTTTGAACGGTTTGTTTTAATGTATTGCATTTTTAAGCACAAATGAATTAAATCACAACTGATTTCCTATAATTCATGACAATGTAGACAAATGTAAAATGTTTGGGGCTTTTTTGTTCTTCAAATTTTTGGGCTGGTGTGCTGATCAAAATATACTTTTGGGAATTGTTTTTAAATTCCATAGTAACCTAATACTTGCATTTTGTCCTTGATGCTTTTAACTCATAAGAAACATGGTGGTTTGAGACTAAGGAAGGAAAATTGGAGTAGAACCTTTGGCAATTTTCCTTAGTAATGGGTGCTTATTTTTTTATATATTAATTTATTCCTTCCAGAAGGTGATCTTTTGGATTGTGATGGGAAGTCAGATTCTAGTCCTGAGCGTGAAGCTGTGGATGATGACCCTAAGGGTGCAGAAGGAACCGATGGAGTGAAAAAAAGAAAAAGGAAACCATATAGACCAGGTAATATGTCCAAGACAGATATGTTCAGATTTCTCCTTTTGTTGTTATATTACATAATATATACTATTAGAAAACCTGATTCTAATGAAGAGAAACTCAAGTATGAATAGATAGTCTACATAACGTTATATAATGAACTGTTCCACTCTCTCCCTGTCTCCCATTGCCTTTTTGGGGGTAGGTAGAGCAGCAGTAACTAAGTCTCCTTATTTTTCCCTCCCTGGAAATGTAGCAGACATTCACAGATCCAGTACATTGCTGTAGTAGAGCTTTGCCTTAATCCATTTCTACCTAGTCTGATTTGCCTCTTAGGCGTTCTGGGGAACCACATTCCAATCACATTTGGTTCCAGACTTAGGGCATACAACCAATTTTCTTGAGTCCTATCGTAGCTTTATAGCTTATAAGTTCAAGTGGTACACGCCTCTTCCAGTAGCAGGGCATGTGCCCTGCATGTGCCATCATGTCTTTTTTACTTTTATTTTTAATAAACTATTTTATATGCAAGCTTTTTTTAAAACATATAATCTTCATTACATCATCTCTGTGTTTGGATTTTTAATGAGGGCTTGACTTAATAAAATTACATTCACGATGATTCTTCGTGATCCAGTTGCATATTTAATTGTGAAAATTGATTTCCATGATTTTCTGTATTTTTCAGAAATGTTTTAGGATCTGTTGGAATATAACTATAATTTTCCATAGTTTTTTATTATTTCCCTATAATTTTGTGTATTAGCCCCTGCTAGGAAAGTTAATTTCTGTTGTTTCTGCATTTTCCAATTAGAAGCAGCAGAGTTGAATCGAGTATGGAATCTTTTCCCTAAAAGCATTATTTGGGTAACTTTATATTCAATATGCCTTTTTTTGGCAACATTGATCTATACCTCATTTTTCAGTAACTAGCTTAGAAGAGAGAGGACACAATGTAAGAAAATGGGACATCTTTGGAAGAAGTTTATTTTAATCTTTTCTGCAAATAATATATTCTTCATTTTGAATTTAATTGAATTATTTCATCATGCTTTTTAGTTATGTAATGTTGCTTTTTGTATGCCTACTCTAAATACTTTTCAGTGCATATAGAAATACTTTGTGTTTGGAAACTGCATGTTGAACAAGATTGTATAATCTCCTTTTGCGAATGTGTTTACCAAGTACATTTCATAAAAGTGAAATTATTTAGTACATTATGGCTTTCTTGGTATATGGTAAGTGGATTTTTTTAGGGTGTTTTGTAGAGGACCTGATATTTGTATTGAAGTAGGGAACTACTTATGGTGAAACTCCATTTAACAATGTAGATGCTTGTCTACACTAATTTCTCTGTATATGTTTTTCAGTTTCCCCCATTGGTTTTTATCAGTTAGGGTGCCCTAATGGTAGTAATCTAGTAAGTTGATGTCCAGAACACTGTGGAAGATTCTTTCTGGATTAACCTTACCCTTTTCCATTGAGTTTTTCTTTTTTTTTTAATCTGTACAAGATTGTTCTAATTTTTATTGCTTTTATACTATCAGCTATGGCAAGGCTAGTTGTACTTCATTTCTTTGCTTGTTTTTTATTTCACTTCAGATTCTTCTCCTTTTCCCCACAGATTAATTTTATTGTTAATTCATTTATTCCTTTAGCCACATTGTTTTTGTCACAATATGAGTATTGATGGATTGGAAAAAACTAGTATCTTTTCCACTATATAATAAAGATCATCTGCTGTAATAATTTTATTTCATTTAAAGTAGGCTTGGCACTGGGTTAAAGGATAATTCATTTTCTCAGAAACTGTGAAATGTAAAAAAGAGAAAAAACAATTTAAATCTTATTCTTCTAAGAGCCTACCTAAGAGCTCACATTTTTGTTCCCTTAATACCTTCTTCTCTCTAGGTATTGGTGGTTTCATGGTACGCCAAAGAAGTCGAACTGGACAAGGAAAAACAAAACGATCATTGACCAGAAAAGATTCTTCAGGCTCTGTTTCTGAACAATTACCTGTCAGAGACGATGGTGTGTAATGATTTCATTCATATTTACTACAAATACTTGTATTGGTAACCTATGGTTTTTTCACCATCTCATTATTATTAGAAAGCATGAGAGAGTGATCAATAGTTTTTCAGCATCCTTTCTTTCTCTTCTTGTTTGAGGATTCACATTACTAGTGATTCCCAATTTTGAATACAGATAAGCCATTTTCTGTTCAACAACCATTTAAACATGCATACTCTGTACAGAGCAGTGTACTGGACTCTAGGTTAGAAATAAAATATGGTCCCCAAATAAATGGAGACCAAAAATTAATGGCTTGCTTTGTGTCAGGTTCTATGTACTAATGAATATAATTGGGAGGTAGTGATTTCCCAGTACATGTAAGGGTATGTTGGTTAAATAAGGGAATTAGAGTGTAGAAAGACACTGAAATGGCAAGCTAAAAAAAATTGGGAAAATATGAAAAAATTACCATTTGCATATATAGCTAATGGTACCTTCCAGCTAGACAGAGAATGGTGAGGAAGGAAATTGCCAATGGGCTAAAATGAGCCTTTGTTATCCCAAACAACATAAAGCTAAGGCCTGGTAGAAAGTCAGTTGCAGTGGTAGCTTCCCATGAGATGCATAGCAGAGAGACTTAACTTTTTTCAACAATCGTCTCTGCCACTAGCTGTTTATTAGATATGGAAGTGTTACATGTAGATGACTAATTAACTGTAGTATGAAATTGTACCTGATGTATGCTTATAAAAACAAGTTGCAAGGAAAGAAAGATGGTATCTCACTAGCAATCCAAAGGACAGCCTTTATGGAAGAATTGGAATCTGAAATACAACTTGAAGAATAGGTAGGATTTTAGTTATAAAATCCCAGCAATTGGGATTTTTATATACAGAGGTAAGAAAAGGATGAAGCCTGGGTGTATGTATGTCAGGAATTTTAGGTTTGATTGCCAAACATATATCTTTGTCTTTTTACATTTTTCTTCAGTTTTTAGAACTGTGTGTTTTCCTTACATTTCTCATACTTCTTCTTAATTTTACCTGGCATTTCCTTCTCATCCTACCTGCCCGGCAGTTTTTCTTAGTCTCCTTTGCTGTGTCTTCATCTGTATTAGTTATTTGCAGTAATTTGGGTCTATCATTGAGCGTCTTCTCTTTTTGTCTGCCCTGTCTCATGTGGTGTTCTAAACTAACACCTGCAAGTTTAATTCTAATCTATATGCCTATTGCTTAAAGATCTATATATCCAGCCTGATCTTTATCCTGCGCTGTAATCATGCATTGCCAACTACTCTTTAGGTAGTTTGTTCTACATCAAACTAAGTGTGTTCATAAGAGTATTAAATATCTTTTCTTTTACAGACCTCCCACCCTCCCACTCCCCATCTTACAGACTTTACTGTTATTTATCTATATGATCACCATTACTCCAGTCATCCAGTTTCACATCATTGGCGACATCTGTGACATCCTCAGCTGCAGTCCTTTGCCAAATCTTGTAATTTCTTCCTCCATATCATCTCTTGCATTTATCTCTTTGTCTCTGCTCATTGCTACAACTGCTGATCAGGGCTTCATCATCTCCTATCTGGACTGCTGCAACTGCTTCTTTCTTAATGTCCTTACCTGAAGCTTGTTACTCTATCCAATCCTTTTTCCAGACATCTATCAGCATGGTTTTCCTAAAGCACAAGTCTGAACATGTTTTCCTTCCCACTTCAGTAAATCCAATTTTCTCCCTATATCAGGTGAAATATACTGTTCTGTTTACCATGTAGTGTTTTTGGGTTTTTTTTTTAAACTACTTGATCTCCTTCTTATCTTTCCAGTCTATACTTATCTATCTTCAAATATATATTCTTACCCTCCATGTATTCTTGGGTCTAGCTATAATCTCTTTTTAGTTCTCATGCCCATTTTTTATCTCATGTTTTCATGTTTCCATTGGCTGTCTCCACAACTAAAATGCTATTTTTCCTCACCTCCATTTCATGGAATCAGTAATTTGGTTGAAAATTCAACTTAAATGTCACCTTCTAAATGAGGGCTTTCCTGGTTGCTCCTACCTGCTAATTCCTTCCTTTCTCAGGTAACCTTGTATCTCTTCTGTATTTTTCTTTTATATACCTGTTTTCTTTCAGGTTTTCCTACTTAGAACATAAACCATTTTTGCTTTTTAAAAAAAAAATCTGAAAAACTTAATACAACACCTAGCACAAATTAAGCTGTTGTGGGCTACATCCCACAACCCAAGGCCATGCTTTGTGGTTGAAGTTTTATATTGGAAAGAAGCGAGATAGTGAATAGTCAGGAAAAAGAGGTTTACTTAATCATGTAATAGAAAGACCATTTAGCAATGATATAATATTTAGCTCAGATTCCCTACCGTGTTTCCTTCCCTCTGCCCCTGCCATACTGAAATATTGCTTTGTTCAGGAGGGCAAAATATGGTCCCCAGCTGGGCTTTGGGAGATCAGCCAAGTCTTAAGAGCCTAGATTTCAGATGGGCTGGACCTTATGTACCTTTAGTTGACCCGGAATTCATGTTAGCACATCCTGCCTCAGCCAATTAGGAGGCTATGCCAAGTACTTTAGCCTTAACCTCTTGTGCTGTTCAAGTCTTAGGTTTTACTTTTTTTTTTTTTTTTTGGAGTATCATGGAAAGTAGTAGTCTGACATACTTTTTTTTTTTAGGGGTGGAGCAGATGGCCAGGAGAATACCTTTTTAGATATTTATCCTATAATGTTAGTTCTTAATGTTCTTTATTTTATTCTTATTTTGTTTGTTTTGTATAAATTTAATGTTTTCCACTTTTATATATAAAAACAATTTTTAGCATTCATTTTAAAAAATTTTGAGTCAAGATTCTCTCCCTCCTTCCCTCCCACCCTTCCCCCGTCATTGAGAAGGCAAGCAGTGTAAAAAATAAAGTTTACTTTGATCTGCACTCAGACTCTGTAAGTTCTTTTCCTGGAGGTGAATATCATTTTTTTTTTTACTGATTGAATGATTTTGCTACAACACTAAACACCCTTCATATATAATCAGTTCCCATGGCCTTTTTACCCCTTTTTCTCTCATTCCTTGCACTCTCACAATGCAAATAAATTAGATTGAGTTTATGTAGATGCATATAGTAAAGGCCTTGATAGACCTTTATATTGTTAGGTTCTGGAAATTTTATAGCTCCTCTAATTATTAATGTTGACATGTTTGTCCTCTTTTTTTTCTTATACAACTCCATGAACTTTTACTTTAAAACCCTCCAATAATGGATAGTTCAGTTCATTTGACGCATAACATTGAGATTTGTAATACTCTTATTTTTTTCTGTGTGATATTTAAGACGCTTAAGAACGTGAAAAGGAATAATAGATTCCCCCAAAAATGATATAATTGTACATAGATTTCAGGTGACTGAATATTTGTATGATATTTATACTTCTTTCTATATTAATGAAATTCCTTTAAATTATTGAATAAAAGGGTTTTTCAAAGAATGAGCACAGTAAGCAATACAATTTCAGGATTTTCTCTGGACACTGATATAAAACTTATAATTATATGAAGTTTAGTTATGGTGGTATTTTTTATTTTAGGTTGGAGTGAACAGTTACCAGACACTCTGGTTGATGAATCTATTCCTATCTCTGACAGCACTGAGAAAATAAAGAAGAGATATAGAAAAAAGAAAAATAAACTTGAAGAAACTTTCCCTGCATATCTGCAGGTAATATTTTCCTTTTGGTGTTGTCTATATAGAAAATTAAAATTTTTATGTAAACGGCTTGATATTGTATTCATGATATTATGAGATTATGTACTCTCTCCATTGGTGAAGATTAAAACCTGTTCTCTTGGATCTTTATGCATGTCCTTAAAAAAACCTCCATGGGTTGTTTACTTATGCCATGCATTAGATGCTTTTCAGTCTTAGTGTTTAGGTGCCATTGTGATAATTTGACTATTTTACTTTTACTTTTATCCCTTGCTCCCAAGTCATCATGAGCCTATGATCATTATGTTGTAGTTAGATTCAGTAACTACTAAGGCTACTTAAATCAATGACCCTATGTTACTTTTAAGTAGAAAAGACAGGCTTATTATATGTTGAGGGTCAGTTTCTATATACAGTAGTTTGAAATTTGTATGTGTCCTTTATTTATTTATTCATTTGGGTGTTATTTGGTTTTTTTGGTTTTTTCGGGTTTTTTTTGTTTTGTTTTTTGGTTTGGTTATTTTTTTGGTTTTTTTTTTTTTTTTTGGGTAGGGAAATTGGGTGTATGTCTTTTATTGATACGTACTTTCATACCTTTTATCTGTTCCATGTTTTATTCAATAAAGAAGCACCAATTTATTTCTTATCATATATGCTTTTTTTATACTTTTAGAAATTTTTCACAAAAATCTTCCATCCCAGTTCTCCCTTTCTAGCTCCAGTGAATGTGACATTAATCCTTCCAAAGAGGTTCTGGGGAGACAACTTTCCTTGATTGCTCATGGTAAGGGAAGAACTTTAGCATAGTTGAAGGTACTCTCTAATCTAAGGACCTCAGTTCAAATCCACCTTTGACTCTCCAATTTGTGTGATCTTTGGCAAGTAAGGTAATCTCTTTGGGCTTCAGATTCTTCATTTGTAAAATAAGATTGTTGGACTAGATGAGTGCTAATGGCCCTTCTGATTCTAAACCTGTCATTTAGATTGTCCCAACCTGATAAATTTGTTAAAAATCTCCTTTCGTAGGTAGAGTTATAGAACACTTTGTATGATCCTTTGGACTCATTCACAGTGAGAGAACTCTCCTAGTTAGAAACTTTAATTAATATTGATGGTAATTAAAATATCCATTGAGTTTGAGATAAGAGTTTTTGGTAGATCCTGGGAAGCAACCATAGTTTTTTTGGTTGTTTTTTTCCCGGACCATTCCTCTCATACATTTGAATTGAGTGTGCAACTAGGAATGTATGTTCTTTAAGAAATTTTTTGTCTAGTTAATTGAACTGAGCTGTCTACCATAATTTGTTTGCTTGTAGAAGAATTGCAGAGAATATCATACAATGTGGAAAATGTAACAGATGTATCTTTATTTAACACATTACTTTTGAAATTATAATAGGTAGAATTATATTAAAGTGTGTTTATGATATTAACATAGGCGATTCTTGACACAGTGAAGACTGTAAACCATCCATATTTTCTAATTCTCTGTGGTTATTAGGTTTATAAATTAAGGGCTTAGATATCATTGACTTCCCTCTGATTTTTATAGTTGAGATAGCAGAGACAAAAGCAGAGGCTTTTGAATTTCTTTGTGTCTACTGCTTAGCACAATTCAAGGCACATAGTAGGTTTTCAATAAATGTTTATTGACTGACTGAGATCCAATGATTTGCCAGGGTCATACAACTAGTAAGCGTCTAGGAAAGGATTTGAACACAATTCTTTCTTTTTCCAAATTCTTTGCTCTATGCAAACCATATTTCCTCCATAAAATTTTTGTACAGTTTATCTAATACATTGTGATTCTTCCTTTAAGTTATATACTGTCATACCATAATAGAGGCAGAGATTGAAAGACCTTAAGCTTCGTGTACTCCATATTTCTCAGCAAATGCTGGTTGACTAAATAATCTGTTCTTCTTACTGCATGTCAGTCAAGACAATAGGCATTCATTTTGTCTTTCTTACCCGGATTACTATGCCAAATTCTTGGTTTTTCACATGTTTCATTTTGGAGGTTATCATCTTTAGTCAGTGCTAAGCTATCTAGGGATTATCATTATATAAAAGGAATGCTTTTTTCATGGGCGTTCTATGTAGGACATCATTCTGGATAGTGGCAACCATCTTTTCTTTAGACTTTTAATGCATAAAATAAAGATGCAGTAATGACATCTTGCATTTCTCTTTTAGCACAATGAGAAGAAATATGCTTCATTTTTTCATAATTTCAGTCCTGTCTAACCTTTTGTGACCCCATTTGGTCTTTTCTTGGCAAAGATACTGGTGTATTTTTCTACTTCCTTCTCCAGCTTATTATGCAGATGTGGAACTGAGGGAAACAGGATTAAGTGACTTGCCCAGGGTCCTATACCTAGTAAGTGTCTGAGGCCAGGTTTCAATTCAAGAAGATGAGTTTTCCTGACATCAAGCCTGGTACTCTATCCACTATATCCCCTAGTTGCCCATGTCCTTCATTATTGGTTTTGTCAGGCAGCTCACAAGATCCCTTCAATAGAGGCTAATTCCTCTTCCATTCACTGTCACACATTTCTTTCAGCCCTTTGACACTTAAAAGAAGTCTTATCCACCTCCCTTTTCCAATGTCTTTGATTTTTCAAAATAACATGTTTTTAAAATATCATTCATTTTTATCTCTTCTAGATTTCTTCCTCTATCCCTTTTCCTCCTAGATAGTCATTCCTATAGAACATACAGTATTCCTTATTCGAGAGGAAGGTGGAAAAAAATAAATCAGTGTGACTATTACATCAAAAAAAAATAAAAGTCTCCCAACCTCTGCCAGGAGGTTGGGTGTAGAAATGTGAAAGTCAAACTTGTTCTTTATACTTATACTTCACTTCACTTTTTTTTTGGCAAGGGGTGGTGGCATATTTTTCAGCCGGTTATCCAAGAGTTATTAACAAGGTTACTCCATTAAATAGTTTTATATGATCTAAACATATCTATGGGATATGTTTGTAGCCTTTAAAGATTGAATCTTGCCTCAATATTGATAAATGCTTCTTTAGAATTACTGACAGTAAACACATGGGTATCATATGTTTCAGGTGTTTATTTACAATTATTTCTGTAAATGAAAATATCTGGTGTAAAAAAAAAATGTGAAACCCTTACTCTGCTCTAGTCTTTTATCAAGAATTGCCCCTTTATATAAATAGGTAATTCTCATAAAAATTTTCTAGTGATTAGTCAAATCCATTGGTACCAAGTTGCTTGGTAATCAGTCTTTTTTTTTTTCTGGTCATAATGCTATATTTCTTTAAATCATTATCTTTCTCTCTGAGATCTTTAAAATGCATTCTCCATGTCTTCAAATGCCTTCAGGATATTTCTTTTATGTCTATAAACAAGTTATTAAACATTAAGAGCCTGCTAGATACTGTGCTTAGTACTTACGTACAAATATGAAAAAGATAGGCCCTTTCCTCAAGGAGTTTGCCATCTAATGGAGAACCATACTCAAAGGAAAACTGAAATGTTGGAGAACTGGTAGAGAAGTCAAATACAGAATAATTAAAAGAACCCACAGAAGTGCAGAACGAGGGCAACTGGAGAAGCCAAAGAAATAAAAATTGAGTACTGCCGGAGCAATTCTAGAATTCCTTAATGATTACAGCTGGATGGGAAATGAGATAGCTATGATGTGCCTGTCTCTTGCCTCTCCTCTTTTAATGGAGGTTGAGGAGTTCTTGTCTCTCTTCCCCAATTCAGGGCCTGAGGGTACTCTTGAGGTATGAGTAGCAAAGTTGATTGGATCTTGCAAGATGATGTGATTTACCAAGGATGAATTTGTGTACTGTGTACTTGATTGGGTACAACTCTTCACATCTTGTTGTTTAATTCCATTTCTGCTTTATAACATAGCAAGTCAGTCCTGAGGATCTGTTGTCCAAATGTGCTAATTCCATTCTCATCACTGCTAAGTTTGTTATAAAATATTGATGAATTTGTGTTTTCATATCCTTGTTGTCATGCTCTTCTTAGATTTGGCGTAGCTCACCAAAATTTCTATGGAGTACTTTATCTTTGCGGTCTTCTCTTTTTAACTGTTTCTTCTGGTGATACTGCTTGACATTTTCTCTTAATCTCCTATATAACATTCAAGTATTTGGTTATGGAAGTTTCTGGGCTTAGTATACTTTTGTTGTTATACTTTATGTTGATTCTGTTGATTCTGATTTCTGTAGGAAATATTGATGGTTCATGTTGTTAATTCATCCTTTTTTCATTTTCATTAGGAAATGTTTTACTATTTGGCTTAATGGATCATCTTAGTTATTGGTAATTTCAGTTTTACTTTTAATTTTTATCCTTTTTTTCCTGATGCCTCTGTTTTAATAGTTAGAGGACCTGATCATACCCAATAAATCCAGCTCTTAAATAGATATCCAGTTGTTTCCTGTCTTTGAAGATTCAGCCACATTTACAATTCGTGGCTATTACTTCTCAGGGACTTCTTAAGAACCCTCTGACTTAGAAAGCTTCCAAGCAGTAGTTTGCAGTGGTATTTTGCCTCGATGAAACTACGTACTAGAACAGAGAACATAAGCTCTTGATTCTCAGAAGGGGCAAGAGAAATGTGCGAGTTCTTTTAAACAATTACCCGTTCTATGTCTTCCTGCACCAGCCAAATAACTGCCCTCTATATTTCTAAGAGTAGGCATGGATCCAAGACTGAACCTCCAGAGGCTTGTTGAACCTAATAACTACCGCCTCCTTGTGGTGATTCCTGAGGTGGAGACAAATTGTAATACCCAAAAGAATCTGGAGACTATTGATCAATCAGCAAGCATTTTTAAGTGCCAGGCACTGTGGTAGACATTTGGGTTACGAATACAAATATGTATCATTTTGTTAAATATGCTATCTTAAAAAGATAACTACTCTTTTTAAGTTGTAAGTTAAACACTCTTTGAAGTTGTAAGTAGCTACAGGAGCAATCTTTCAGTTAGGCTCGAGTTCCCAGACAGATAATTTTTAATCTTCATCCCTTCAGACAAAAATATAAGAAATCCCAGCAATAAAAAAACCCCTAACTTCTGATGTCCATCCACAGATACAGAAAGTATTGCTAATAAACACTAGATCTTCTACAAGGAAGCAATTCTAAACACATAGTATTTAGATTTAATAGGATGAGTTCACAACCTGAAATATAAGTACACTGTGAAAGTAAGTTTTATTCAAAAGAACACAATAAGTTAGGGAAGTATCAGCTTTTTTAGAAAGATATATTCAGATGAGTAAATCCACAAATTGCAGTCTTAAAAGCATGTGGTAGACTGGTATAAAGTGAAATGAAAATATCTGACCACTCCTCAGTGTCTTTAAGCAGATCTTCACTCAGTTCATACTCAACAGCTGGGTATTCCCCAAGGCCCTTTCCTCAGTGTTCTTCTGTCATCCCTATATATCCTATCTCACTTTGTGAATTCATCTCTATACACATGGTTCATATATCTCAATATCTACCTCTAATCACCTTCCTGAGTTTTCATCCTGAATCACCAAATGTATCATCGTCCTCTTGTCATCCACATTCACAGCATCACTGTTATGCTCAACTTCTTACATTAATCTCACAGATCCAAACTTTTGTCATGCTTTGTCATTTATACCTCACAACACCTCTCCTACCTGTCCTGTTTTCTCCACTCAAACAGGCACCACCCTCAGACTATCTTCTGGAGTATTATTATAGCCTACTAAATTATCGCTCCTCCCAACAGGTTCATTCTGGTTACAGGCAGACAAGGTTATGACAGTGGAGACATTATTCTCAGAGGCGGCAGCCCGAGACTAAGGGTAGAGAGGGAGTATCAACCTGTCCCTACAGCATCCCCAGCATTTTTCACTTACTGACCAGTGCTCAAATTTGGTTTATAAAGAAGCATATAAAGAAGGCATCATGCCCACAATAAGCTCATAAGTTTACATTAACTATGGTTATATAATGATGCATCAGCACTAAGCAAGCACAATGCTGGTGTTTACGGGCTAAGCTTATCAGCATCATGCAAGTGCAGAGCGAATGGCCATGGTTCACGGATCCTGGCTACTTGTGCCAAATTGGATCCATGCCACCTTACCCACATCTACCAAAATGTCCTTCTTAAAATGTTGGTCTGTCGTTTTCAATTTTTTCTCCCCTCTCAGTAAACTCCCATGGCTTCCTTTTATCTCCAAGAGCAAATATGAAGTGCTCCCTGTTTTTAAAGCCCTCTGAAAACTCACCTGTTGCTTTATTTCTAGACTTCTTCATGCCCTAAATAATCTACTTACTCTGGCCTTCTTGCTGTTTTTTATACAAGTTCCTCCATATATATTCTGTAATAATTTACTATCATCACATCCCATGTGGAATACTGTGCTCCCTTCTGCCTCATAGTTGCCTTGTTTCCTTCAAGACTTAGCTCAAGTGCTACATTCTGCAGGTCTTTGCCAGTCCTCTGTGACTGTGTGCCTTCCAACTGAGAGGCACTTCCTTGTGCACAGTAAGTATCTGGAATGTATGTGGTTATTTGTATGTTATCACCTGCTTACGGATGTTGTAGGCTCCTTGAGAGCAATACTTAATACAATTCCTGGCACACAGAAGCTCTTAATAAATATTCCTTGAGTGTTTACACCTGGAAACCTGGAGGTAGCTAAGTGGCCCAGTGAACAAAACATTCAACCTGGTGTCAGGAAGACTTGTTCAGATGTGGCCTCAGATACTCTCTACCTGTGCAACCCTGCGCAAGTAAGTTAGCCTCTATTTGCCTCAATTCCCTCAACCTCAGAATGGGGATGATAATAGCACATGCTTTGCAGGAATGTTATAAAAAAATCAAATGAGATTATATTTATAAAAAGCACTAAGCTTAGAGGCTGGCTCATAGTAGGAAATATTTAAATGCTTGTCAAATCCCTCCCCTTAGATAAAATAAATGAGTTTTGAAAAAATGTAATAAGCCAGGCATGAAAGAATATTTTTGTGATAAGGAGAGGAAATGGGAGAGATCTTCAGTATTCAGGTATCTACGGCAGCTCTGTTTTTGAAAGCAGAACAGGTAATTAATTCCTGACTTGCCTTAATGAAGGAAGTAACAAAATATGTTTGGCACCTATCCTTACCAATATGGAAAGCTGAAATGACTTGCATTTTAAAATGAAATAAAGGCATTAGGAAAAGAAATCCAAAAAATGTTCTAACAAGCCATTTTTTCCATTGCTTTTCAGTTCAATTCAGTAGATATCAATTAAGAAGCTAGAAAGCTGGGAGATGAGAGAGTTAATTTTTTCCCCCTCTCTTTTTTTTTACACTATTATAATTACCGATACTTTCAATTTTCCTCATGATATAAACATAACCCCATAAATATAAACATAATATAGAAGCAGATCCTTGCAGGAAGTGGTAATTTTTCTAAATATCTTTACAGTGAACAACTCTAAGTATCTCCTTTTGCATGTGGTAAGATATCTCAGTTTTGTAAATTAAGCTTTTTTTGAAGTGTATTAAGGTTCAGAATATTGAGATGCTGTTAAGAAATGACTACTTCATTGTGATAACTGGTTTACTCCTACCATGTTTAGTCTCATAATTTGACTCACGCTTAGTGCTATTTAGAGGATCCTCAACCATATTTTGCAAATGTCAATTTGAGAGATGCCATTTTAATTGCTTCATGAGTCATTTATGGTCTATTACTTGACTGATGATAGTAGTATTGTCTGAAGGTTTGTTTCATATCAACAGAAGTTCATAAGGCCATTTAGATAACAGTACAGTAAGAACTATGGGTTTAATATTGAGAAATGGTGGTGTTATGAGTCACTTGCTAAACTAAAGAACAAAGCCACAATACCAAAGAATGCTAATTAACTTAGGGATAGTGCCTTGACTGAGCTCCTTATGTGGGTAAAAAGTAGGAGACCTAGGAATCAAACTTAGGCCTTCTCATTCCAGAATCACTGCTTCTGGATACCCTGTGCTGCCACATCAAAATGCCTCTTTTAACCCTCTTTTCGGGTGGCACATAATTTGTGATTTTTTTTAAAGTTCAGTGTCCAAGTCATTTCTGCAAATGAATCATTCTTAGCACATAAAATATGTTTTTGAAAAAGACAATATGTACATTCTATTGTGTGTAAATGTTCAATACACCTTAATTTGTTTGAAAGTATTTCTGGATAAAAGAGGACATTGATCTAACAGTTCGATTTTTTTTTAGTTTTGAAATTTTAATTATACTTAAATTTCTTCTAATAATTAAATTGCTTTGTATGTCAATTATTGGATGCATATTTTGCTTTGCAGTTGACAAAATTTGCTTTGTAGTTGTGCAATTCTGCTGGGCTTCTCTAAACCCAAGAAGAGTTAACTTCAAAACTAATAGTTTGTAAAGAAGTTTGGCTTTCTGAATGACCAAATTTTGTAATTTTGGAATAGAATGTAGTATCAAGTATAGTTTTTGTTCTACCACCCATTGTTAATTGAGTATTGGAAAGTTCAAATGTTTTACAGAAACATATCAACATTCAGAGATAACTGAATGTTATTTCTGCTTATTTTCATCTAGGAAGCCTTCTTTGGAAAAGACCTTCTAGATACAAGTAGGCAAAACAAGTTGTGTCTAGATAACCTGTCAGAAGAATCAGCATCTCAACTTACATGTAAAACTAATATGAACGCAAACTTTTTAGATCCTTCTTCTGACCCTCTGCTCAGCTCAACCTCAACTCCAGTGAAACCAGGAACTCAAGGTATATAAAATTCATGACAATTCAATAAGTTCTTATTTTATTTCCTTTGTATCTATGGTTTGTGCCTTAAATATTTATACTTTTAACAGCTATCTTTTTTTTTTCCTGATAAGATGTCAGGAAACCTTCGTCACATACCTTTCCAGGATATTTCTTAAAATGCAAAATTGAATGAAACACAACCTTGGAATCAGAATATTAGAGTTTGATGCCTGGCTCCATGTGACCCTGAGCAAGTCACTTCATCTTTATGAATACTCTAGGATTATACAAGCTACCTTACCAAGTTATTGTGAGCAAATCTTGAACAGGTCTAAAAATATGAATAATTATTGATATCAGTAGCTGCCCTAGACTTTTTTACTCTCTTGGTGTTTCTCTTTTGCATTTTGTTTTTACACATAAATCATTTGGAAAATTTGGAAAGGATAATAACATAATAAACTAAATATTTCAAAAGATTTATTTTAGAACGTATGACATTAAAATATTCTTTTTGTCAATAAATTTTGGTTTTTTCTCAAATGGAATTAGATGCGGATTTTATTATTTTTTTAGTGGTCTTTCATTTTTTAATTTTAGTTCCCCATATACTGCATATCATATTAATCCAAGAATCTTAACCTTTTTTGTTCCATGAACCTCTGGCAATCTGAAGTCCATAAAAAATGCTTTACAATTCAAAAAATAAAGTATACAGTATTACAAAGGGAACCAATGTTATTGAAATAAATATGCAGTTTTTTCCTATCAAAGTTCATGCAATCCTGTCCAAAGACTGCTTCTGGAGAGCTCAAGGTGAGAACTTCTGACCTTTCATAGACTCCTTTAGCTCTTCACTGTATTTCTTTCATATTTAAAAATACTACCTGCTCATGTCAATTTAGTTGAAGCTTGACATAGATCAGATGATATCAGATAGAAACTATTGGTAGCATGCTATAGTGAATAGAGTCTTGGGTTAAGAGTCCTGGGTTCTAGGCCAGTCTCTAATATATATTAACTGCAAACCTGCACAAAGCACATACCTTCTCCCCAAGCAAATTTTCATGACTATAGACTGGAAAATAGTTGCCCATCTTGAATAGTATATGTATTCTCCTCACTCACACCTATCTACCACTGAACTTACTGAAATTAGGTCCAAAGTCAGTATTAAAGTTTCCCTTACTACTATTTAATGGAAAGAGCAGTCTATTAGAAATGCAGAAACTTTTCCCCCTGTAACTCTAACCACATGACTTACGAGCAAATCTTTTCACCTCGTTGTGATTCAGTGTCTAACATGTGGAAGTTTAAAAAGTTCATCCTCATATTCTAATGGTTCTAGTATTCTGTTCAGATTTTCTGTTATGGCAACTAAGTGGCTATAATAGTTTATCTTCAGGTTTTATTTAAAATGTAGACAAATAGCACCAACTTTTTTGATATATCATTTTTCACTATTAGCAGACAAATTGTGAGATGTCAAATTTCTTTTATCAGCTTTCTTAAATAGTATCTTAAATAGTTTGGATACTAGTTGCATGCAGTTTTTAAACTTTGCCAGCCAAAAATAAAATTATCCTATCTGAATTGGAGATTTAATGTACTTAGACTCACAGGCTTCAAGAATTGTGGTCCTGCTAAAGAATCTCCATAAATTAGATTTCCAAATGACCAGACTGCTATTATTGTTGTTGTTGCTGAGTCATTTGTGAGGGGGCTGAGTCTTTGAGATTCCATTTGGGATTTCTTGGAGTGGTTTGCCATTTCCTTCTCCTGCTCGTTTTACAGAGGAGGAAACTGAGGCAAACAGGGTAACGTGACTTTGCCTAGGGTCACACAGCCTAGGGAGACCAGATTTGAATCAACTCAAGGCTTCTTGACTCCAGGCCCAGCATTTTATCCACTGCATCATTTATCTGCCCCATTACTATCAATACTCCATATGATTATCTTACTTTTTTTGTCCCCTCAAAAAATGTGGACAATAATTGTTGACAAATGTATTATTAAATTTTATGTTATATATTTGTGTTATGTATTTCATCTGTAGCTTTTAATTTCTCCTATGTAATTTCAGTTTTTAAGTCATAATGTACTAATGAGTTATGAATTCTAATGTAAGTAATATATTGTTGAAAACCCAGGCAGTTTCTGTTCTTAAAAGCATTTTTGCCTTAGAGTGTATAATTCATCAGCTTCTTTTGTATGTTTTTTTTTTGAATACTGTTTCTTAATGAATTTTTTTGTGTTTTGCTGCTATCCTTTATTTGAGTGACAAAAGGAATTCTAAAAGCAATGTAAGCAAATCGTTTTTTTTATTTTTTTCCCCAAATCATAGAAAGATACACATACACATATATACATATACATATATATATATACATATATACATACATATATACCTATACACACACACATATATATACACATACATACATACGTGCACATATACACACACACACACACACACATATATATATATATATATATATATATATATATATATATATATATATATATATATACATACGTATGTATGTATGTATAAAAATAAATATAAAATTTAACTATCTTGCCCTTTTTCTCGGAGTAATTGTTAGCTATCTTGACATGGTCCTTGCTAGAGTTGCTTTTCTACCAGCTTCATTGACCTAGATGGTCAATTACTTACTCTAGACAGATTGTTGATATGTAATTCCAAACCACAGGGTCTTCCCTCCATCGTATTTTTTCCTTCTTCAGTATTCTGAGGAAGCAAGAGGAACATGTTAACCTGATGATAGGAGAATGTTTTATATGTTTCTGTTCTGTCAAAACTAGGAAGCTCCTTAGTATCCATTTTTTTAACCACAAATTTGAATAACAATCATAATAAACAAATGTAGTGTTTTGAGATTTTCAAAGTGCTTTTCTCAGAATTAGTCCTGAAGTGGATAATATGGTTATTATCTAATTTACAAATGAGCAAACTGAAGATCAGAGAAGTGTCTTCCCTAAGGTTTCCAATTAACAATTGTTAGAATATGTCCAAGAACTAAAATGTTCTGATTTCATATATCCTGTGATATTTCTTCAGTGCTGTGTCTTGAGTATTTGATTGCCACGTTTAGATGCTGCTCTTTTGGAATGAGAACATGAAAGGAAAAATATAAAAAATATTACATAAAATTCATAGCTTAAGATTTATTTTCTGTGTTGGTTAGCGGTGATCATATCAACAGTATCCTGACAGCTTCAGAAAATGCTGTACCTTTATTTGGGTGAGTGAGGGAAAGTGGGTAGGCTTGTTGCAGCTGACTGCAAGCTTCATGTTTCTTTTCCTATGTGAAGAAAGTTCATAGGCACAGTCAGCAAAAGGTAGTAATAATTTTTTGCACAACACAGATACAGGATATCATGTGCTTTCTGTATTTCCCCTGTTATAGATAAACTAGACCAGGAGTGGGGAAGTTGCAACCTTGACATGTGGCTTTCTAGGTTGTTTGGTGTGGCCTTTTGACTGAGTCCAAGTTTTACAGAATAAATCCTTTTATTAAGGATATTTGTTGTTTGAAGTTTGGATTCAGTCAAAGGGCCACACTTGAGGACCTAGAGGGCCATATGTGACCTTGAGGCTGTAGGTTCCTCATCCTTGCACTAGACTCTGAAATAAGCGGGGCAGCTAGATGGTGCAGTAGATAGAGTGCCAGGTGTGAAGTCAGGAAGACTCATCTTTGGAGTTGAAATCCAGCCTCACACAAGTACAAAGAGTCAGACACAACTCAAAAAACAACTGCACAATAACAGACTGAAATGAATGGAAACACTATGTTTGACATAAATTTCATTTATTTTATTTTTTAACTTTGGATTTTCTGTGTACTATTGAACTGTGGTCTTAGGTGAAAGGCAATCTTGAGATCTTGTGCCTACATAATAGAATTCTTAAGTCCTACCATGAATTGTGTACCACGGAAGTTCAAATTCCATTAAGGTGATTCTCCAAACAAATAATAATGTCTTCATGAAACATAAAAATTCTTTCTAAGGAACATTTAATGTGAATGAACCAGTATTTTCTTCCAGCTGGTTTTCTTGAAAACCACATTTACAAACCAGCCTATGAAAAATTCAATTGGTGCATCTATTTCTGTATTGTACTTTGGATTGTCTTACCAAGCTTCATTTCTTCTTAAAAACATAAGTTTTATTTGGTGTGTTCAAGTGCTGGCCTTTTCCCTTTTGACAATGGACAAATCAGATCATCTCTTTGTGCCTCAGATTTCTCATCCTTAAAATGATGTATTTGGACTTAATTACTTCCAATATTCTCTGGATTCTAAGTCTATGACCCTGGAATCCTTAATTCTGTGGTCTCTACATATTTTATCCTTAAATATGTATTCTGTAGTCAGCCTTCATAGTCTCTTCAATATTTGCAGTTTTTATCGTCTTCCAGTTGCCTTTTGATTTTTTTTCTATCGTTCTTGTTATCTGTCATCTTTTGAGGTATTGGAATATTGCCATATTAAATGGTATAATAGTATTCTATTATATTACTGGAGTACAAGTTTTTTATGTTACACCCTCAGCCATAGAACAGAAATTACTTAAAAATTTTTGCTGTTAAAAATAAAGCAGCTATGAATATATTTATGGAGATAGCTTTTTAATTTTATCTTTAGGATATTAAGTAGCTTGTTGAAACAAAACATCTATTCTGTTTTGCAATTTGTAATGTATTTCAAAATTGTTCTCTAGAAAAACAGCGCCAATTTGCAGTTCTATCTACTATATACTTATTTTCCAGCATTTTGTAACTTTTTGTTGTTATTGCTCATTTAGTAAGTGTCAGGTTCCTTCCAATCTATTTCAGTTTTTATTTCTTTGCTTATTGGCCTTAACAGTGTTGTAACTCATTTTTATAATTGATTGCTTCTCATATTCTTCTGATTCTCATTCTTTTGCCATTTGTGCATTGTTGATTGGCTATTTCCCTTATTTATATCAGGTTTCTAAAAGATTTGGATTGGAACATTTGGTTATATTGTTTTGGGGTGTATCAAATTTATTTGTATCCAGATTAATGCGTCTACCATGAGTTATCATATATTTTGAGCAGATTGGTCTTTCTTTTCTCCATAGTGTAGATAAACATACTCTTTTTTCCTTATCAATTTTTAACTCAATAAATTTTGAATTTATTGTACTGTATGTTCAGAGACTTTTTAAAAAATCAGATTTACTCGTTCAGTTATCTAAAGATTTTTATTAAAGCCTTTCTTCAGTGTTTGGCGTCCTTGATTTTTATGAATTTTATGAAACAATTGTAGGTACAATAAAAGCATTGTTTTACTATTGAAAGAACATTGGGCTCAGAATCAGAAAGCCTAGGTTCAATTCATTATTCCACCATTCACCAACTTGGACAATTCCCTTAATTACTGGAAGCCTCAGTTTCCTCATGCAGTAGCAGAAGCAGCATAATTTGTCTTTGTTGTCAGCAAGCATTTATTAAGTTACTATATACCACTTACTGTAGTAAGCTCTGGAGAAGAATACTCTAAGAAAATTAAAAATAGTACCAGCTCTCAGGGACCTCACATTCTAACCGGGGAGACAAGATGCTTATAACTATGTAAAAGCAAAATATATGCAGTATAAATTGGATGGAAGACCTATGGTTCAGTTCTTTTAGTTGTGTCCTATTCTTCCTGATGTTATTTGTTGACTTTTGGGCAAAGATACTCAAGTGATTGGCCGTTTTGTTCTCCAGCTCATGGAATATAGTCAACGAGAGAAGATGAGGAGAGCTTTTGAATTCATATCTAGAAGAGAGAAGCCAATTTTGACTGGGTTTTTTGCTCCTCTTACCTTTTTGAGAGTAATAAGGAAATGTGAAGTAATGTAAATAAAAATAGCATCATAACCCAATCGTCCTACATGCAATGTTATTATTACATTCTACTTACGAGATCCCTCTTTTATTTTATTGGTATACTTTTTTTTTTGGTCAAATAATAGTTCTTGCTAAAATTATCACACAGTCTATCTTGAAATTTAGTATTTTGTTTCCTTTTACCTATTTCTTTTTTCTATATTCCCTTAACACTCTTTCTTTTTGGTATTTCTGTATAAATTTTGTTATCTACTATTTGGAAAATGTTAAACACTAAGGCATTTTAGGTGTTGCAAAAAATGTTAAGGGTAATAAATCTGATTAGTTCATCATGAAAACCTTGTCACTCAATTTTACTAATTTTTTTTGCACCCATAGTTAACGTTGTAAAAATATTACAATTTTGTCAGTAATTTTTTGAAAATATCACATATATTGGTGAGGGGGCAGTGTGGTAATAGAAGAGAAAAAGCTAGCTTTAGCATCCCGAACAGGCATGATTCATACGTTTTCCATATACTAGTTGTATGACTAGTCATTTTAGTTAACCTCTCAGACTTGCCAGGCATTTTCCAAGGTGATTGTACAGGCTGAAATGCGTTCGTCAAGGAATTTCTTCACTTGGACCTTTCTACATCAATGAAATCACAGGTGGAGCCCAAAAAAGGTATAAGATATATTGAGTTCTTTCCATGCACTTATGTGATCCTCATAACACTTTGAAATATGTTTGTACTACGGGTATTTTCCCCATTTTGAAGTTAGAAGATCTGCAACTCAGAGAAATTAAATGACTTGCCCAGTTATCACATGACTATCAAGTATTGGGGATGGAATTCAAATCCATTTCTTTGTTTATTCCCAGTCTGGGGTTTTCTCATCATATAAAGGTATTTATTTATCATCTCCATGGGACTACTTTTCAAGCAACGGTGTTATATTTTGGACTAAATTAAACATACAAATTACTTCATACAGAGCAGTCGATATAATGGTTTTCCAGGACGTTGTACCTCTTTTCCCCCTTAAGAAACCTTGACAACTGGATTTCTGAAGTTATTTGATAGAAAACGACTAGTTAATTGCTGTATGAAGTCTCTCATTCCAGACACTCCATTAAATACAGATTTTAAAATATTTTGTTACTTAAAAAATTGAGTTTGCCCAAAGATTTTTTAAAATCTTATTTAGTGACATGAAGTTTTCTGAAATGCTAATAATAAAGCATTGCAGCTGACATACTTGAAATGTCACCTGGTGACAGAAGAATTTCAGATAATAAATTTAATTTGGCAATGTACAATTTTTTATAATCAGGTACTTTTGTAGTCTTTTAAAATAATTTCATCTTTTGCCCCCTATTCAAAAAGAAGTAATAAGTATCAATATGAATTTTTTTATATGTCTTGGGTTCAACTTTAAACAACCAGTCATCAGAAAATCTCTCTTTTTAGTGTCTGGTTCCTCCAGACTGTTCATGATGTGATATGTATAATATTATAGTGCCAATCCAGTAACAGTATGCCATGTACTTTAAATTTTTAGCTCATGTGTGGTGCTGATGTCACAGGGCAGTTATATTTGTGTCTGGAAAACTCTTAACAGTTGGCAAAGAAGCATAGACGTAACTTATACAGAAATTGAATTTAAGATCTTTACTTACTGACGTTGTGTTATATATCCTAATCGTAACACTATAAAATATTCAGAAGACTCTCAGTGTGAGTAGACCTGTAGACTTTGTTTGATTTTTTTTCCTATGTAATTGCTTATGTGCTCACCATATTGTTGTTGTTCAAATCTTAGTCAAATAACTGCTCAAAACACCTCATTTAACATAAAAATCAATTTAATGTACTAAGTTGAGGATCATTTAAATTACTCTGGTCTTTTATGTTTCTTTCATAACCTATCTATATTTAATAAGCTACATTCTCTCTTTTTTTTGCTTTTTTAATGTGTCTTTTTTTCCTTTTTTTCTTTCCTTCCTTCCTTAATATTTTTAGTTTTTGGCGTTGATTTTCACAAGAGTTTGAATTACAAATTTTCTCACCATTTCTAGCCTCCTGCACACTCCAAGATGGCATATATTCTGGTTGCCCCCTTCCCCAGTCAGCCCTCCCTTCTGTCACCCCACTCCCCTCCCATTCCCATTTCCCTTCCTTTCTTGTAGGGCAAGATAAATTTCTACGCCCCATTGCCTGTGTATCTTATTTTCTAGTTGCATGCAAAAACTTTTTTTTTTGTTTTTGAACATCTGTTTTTAAAAACCTTGAGTTCTAAATTCTCTCCCCTCTTCCCTCTCCACCCACCCTCCCTAAGAAGTCAAGCAATTCAACATAGGCCACATGCGTATCATTATGTAAAACCCTTCCACAATACTCATGTTGTGAAAGACTCACTATATTTTGCTCCTTTCTAACCTATCCCCCTTTATCCAATTTTCTCCCTTGAACCCTGTCCCTTTTCCAAAGTGTTTGTTTTTGATTACCTCCTCCCCCATCTGCCCTTCCTTGTATCATCCCCCCTTTTTTATCTTCTTCCTACTTCTTTTCTGTGGGGTAAGATACCCAATTGAGTGTGTATGGTATTCCCTCCTCATGTCAAATCTGATTGAGAGCCAGGTTCACTCATTCCCCCTAACCTGCCTCCTCTTCCCTTCCTACAGAACTGCTTTTTCTTGCCACTTTTATGCGAGATAATTTACCCCAAATTCTGTCTCTCCCTTTCTCCCTCTCTCAATACATTCCTCTCTCATCCCTTAATTTGATTTTATTTCTTTTAGATATCATCCCTTCATATTCAACTCACCCTGTGCCCGCCCTCTCCCTCCCTCTCTCTCTCTCTCTCTCTCTCTCCATATATATATATATATGTATATATATACATACACATACATACATATATATATATATATATACATACACACACATATACATACATATATATATGCGTGTATATATGCATATTCCCTTCAGCTACCCTAATACTGAGGTCTCATGAATCATACACATCATCTTTCCATGTAGGAATGCAAACAAAACAGTTCAACTTTAGTAAGTCCCTTATGATTTCTTTTTCTTGATTTTCTTCTCATGCTTCTCTTGATTCTTGTGTTTCAAAGTCAAATTTTGTATTCAGCTCTGGTCTTTTCACTGAGAACGCTTGAAAGTCCTCTATTTTATTGAAAGACCATATTTTGCCTTGGAGCATGATACTCAGTTTTTCTGGGTAGGTGATTCTTGGTTTTAATCCCAGCTCCACTGACCTCCAGAATATCATATTCCAGGCCCTTCGATCTCTTAATGTAGAAGCTGCTAGATCTTGGGTTATTCTGATTCAAATTGTTTCTTTCTGGCTGCTTGCAGTATTTTCTCCTTGATCTGGGAGCTCTGGAATTTGGTGACAATATTCCTAGGAGATTTCTTCTTGGGGTCTATTTGAGGAGGCGATTGGTAGATTCTTTCAATTTCTATTTTGCCCTGTGGCTCTAGAATATCAGGGCAGTTCTCCTTGATAATTTCTTGAAAGATGATATCTAGGCTCTTTTTTTGATCATGGCTTTCAGGTAGTCCAATAATTTTTAAATTATCTCTCCAGAATCTATTTTCCAGGTCAGTGGTTTTTCTAATGAGATATTTCATATTGTCTTCCACTTTTTCATTCCTTTGCTTCTGTTTTACAATATCTTGATTTCTCATAAAGTCACTAGTTTCCACTTGCTCCAATCTAATTTTTAAGGTAATATTTTCCTCAGTGGTCTTTTGGACCTCCTTTTCCATTTGGCTAATTCTGCCTTTCAAGGCATTCTTCTCCTTATAGTCTTTTTGGAGCTCTTTTGCCATTTGAGTTAGTCAGTTTTTTAAGGTGTTGTTTTCTTCACTACTTTTTTGGGTCTCCTTTAGCAAGTCATTGACTTGTTTTTTCATGGTTTTCTTGCATCCTTCTCATTTCTCTTGCCAATTTTTCCTCTACTTCTCTAACTTGCTTTTCCAAATCCTTTTTGAGCTCTTCCATGGCCTGAGAGCAGTTCATGTTTTTCTTGGAGGCTTTTGTTGTAGGCTCTTTGACTTTGTTGACTTCTTCTGGCTGTATGTTTTGGTCTTCTTTGTCACCAAAGAAAGATTCCAAAGTCTGAGACTGAATCTGGGTGTGTTTTTGCTGCCTGGCCATGTTCCCAGCCAACTTACTTGACCCTGGAGTTTTTCGTCAGGGTATGACTACTTGTAGAGTAAAGAGTACTTTGTTCCAAGCTTGAACAGATTCGCTGTTGTTTTCAGAGCTATTACAGCCAGCTATACCACCCCAGCACTCCTCCTTCCCCAAGAACCCCCAACCCAGACTGGACTCAGATCTTAAGCCGGCTGTGCACACCTGCTCTGATCTGCCACTTAATTCCTTCCATCAGGTTGGCCTGGGGTAGGAAGCAACTGCAGCTGTAGTTCTGTCCTCATAGCCGTACTACCTCAGCTGCCCCGGGGCAGTGGCTGAACCGAGAACTCTATCACCCTGTCCCCCGCAGCGTTTCCCACTAACCTTCTCTCTTGTCTTTGGTGTTTGTGGGTTGAGAAGTCTGGCAACTGCCACAGCTCACTGATTCAGAGTGCTAGGGCCTGCTCCACACGGCTTCTGGTTTGGTTGGTCCGTGCGGCCCACACTGGGCTCTGCTCTGCTCCGCTCCCAGCTATGTGCGCGAGAGACCTCACCTAGCCACCATCCAGGATGTCCAGGGCTGGAGCCCTGCTTCCTTCTGCTCTTTTGTGGGTTCTGCAGTTCTAGAATTGGTTCAGAGCCATTTTTTATAGGTTTTTGGAGGAACTTGGAGGGGAGCTCATGCTAGTTCCTGCTTTCCAGCCACCATCTTGGCTCGGCCCCCCGAGTTTCTTATAAATAATGTTTTTAGTGTGTTTCTCATGGCCAACTTTTAATGTTTTATTTCCTACAGCTAATGCTGATGACCCATTAGCTGACCTCTCAGAAGTATTAAACACAGAAGATGACATCCTAGGAATACTTTCTGATGATTTAGTAAAATCTACAGATCATTCAGGTATTTTTAAACTCTTTGTAATTACTTCTGTGTTATAGTGTCATTTGTATTATACTTATCAGTTGAAGGAACTTCCTTTTTTTTGGAGAAATTTCATGCTATTTTATTTGACTTCATTCTGTTTTCCTGCTTATATGTGGAAAGTATTTGCCCTTCACTCTTATGCCAGGAGTGTTGTTGGATGTAATCATACATTGATTTTCTCCCATTCTCTCGTTCTTGTTTTCTTTCTCTCTCCCACTTTCTTTATCTCTTGCTCTTCTTGGTCTCCTCTTAATATCTCAGAATTTCTCCTTATTAGCTCTTTCTCATTCTCTTCTTTTGGGATCATTTTTCTGTTTCTCTCTTATGATAATCATCCATTTTATTTGGTTTGGGTCTTGTAGGTCTTGATTTATGCACTTTCCAGGTTGAGAACTCACCTTCCCCATTTGGTAAGAATCCAAATAATGGATGAACCATGATAGAAGTAGTTTTTTTTCCTAGTGATTTCAGCAAAACAACCTATATATGCATGCATACATATTCGTAGTGCTTTCTTATTACTAATTCATGCTTTCATTTTTCACCATCTTTATGTAGTTAAAACAACTTAATTTGTAATTTTTCTGTGTACTGGATTGAGTTCTAAAAACAAATTAAAATTGAAAAACCTTTTTTTTGCCTGTCCATATATCCTTAATATATTTTCTTGCTCTTTTGTTGTCTGTCATAACATTAAATAATTGATTCTTTAAGATGTTGTATGGAGCTTTGTTAGTTTTCGGTTGGAAGTTTTTTTGTTGTCATTTAAACCCTAGCATTATAGTAAAGCATGAATTAAAAAAACCCTTTCCTGTCTTTCTTCAGAGACATTTCTCAAGAAACATTAATGCCAACTTAGAAGGCAGCCATTTAAAAGTATCAATTTAGAAAAAATTGTCAATTTTTACATCCAGAATTCATCCAGAGTCTCCCTTCTACTTGCTCCTTGCCTTCCTTGAAAATTAAAATTAGTGTAATTTTATGAAGATGGTAATTGTTTAATTGCACAGTATATCTAAAACTGACTAATTATATGCAATAGATTCACTGCTTTCTGTATACAAATAGGTATTTGAGTATTTTTGCTAGTGCAGATAAAATTTATCTTTTTGCAAAGTAGCTATAATATAATATGAATTCAACAGAAAAGCAGTAGTATTCTTTTCAAGTTAAGGATCTTAATTTGAATATCAGTTACGTTGTTGATAAGGAGAGATATGTCTTCCTCAAGAATAGTCTGAGTTGGCGATTTTTTGTTTGCTATGTTTTTGTGTTCTTCATGAAATTCATTTCTAATTTAAAATTCTTCAAAACTGCTGCAACTATAATATGCCTAATATAGTATACAAAATGTTCTTGTATAAAACTCATCTTTTTGCTTTTTAAGCAAAACTGCAAATTATTTGAAAACTTTTGATGGTAAACTTATATTAAATCAGAAGTCTTTCGAAGATGTGATGTCAGATAATCTGATTTTATTTTATTTTGGTTAGATTGTGGTACATTAATATCACATTTTTATATGTAACAGTCATGTGTCCACTAAATTCATTGTCTGATTTAATGTTTCATTTCTTTAGCTGGCCTAGATATTGGTTCCATCTCTGATGATCCTTCCTCTTTGCCTCAGCCCAATGTTAATCAGAGTTCACGGCCATTGAGTGAAGAGCAACTAGATGGCATCCTCAGTCCTGAACTAGACAAAATGGTCACAGATGGTAAAATATTTGCCCTACATCTAGGCTTTCTAAAAGACATGAGTAAATACAATTTTCAAAGATTTCTGCATGCTTTAATTCTTCATTTAACATATATTCCTTCACATGAATTAAATTTAATACTATTGTTCGTTTAACTATCTAAATAAGATAACTAATTTCTCTTTTTTAAAACTTCATTTCAGGAGCAATTCTTGGAAAATTGTATAAGATTCCAGGTATGTGTTCTTGTTCTTTTTGTTTGTGAAATCTTTATCCTTCTAATAATGCTCCAACAATTCATATTTTATTTGCTATTTCTTTTGAAGAACTTGGAGGGAAAGATGTTGAAGACTTGTTCACTGCTGTACTGAGTCCTGCTACCACTCAGCCAACCTCACTGCCACAACCTCCACCACCACCACAGTTAATTCCTTTACAAAATCAGGGTATGTCCTGATTTGATGTTTTGGGTACATTTTCTTTAATCAGTCTTTGTATGCATTACAATTTAATGACAAGAGAATATTGTTACTACAGCCTTTATTGAGGTACACCTGGAGGGGTGGTAATGAATGAATACTGTATATTAATATCTCAAGAAGATTTATACCTTGCGATGCCATGGAAACCCTGATCTTGATCTTATTACTAAGATTTAGTGTTTCTGGAAGTCAGTCTTATCTGTGCTTAGCTAATGTTAGATGAATTGAATTCATTTTGCCCAGAGTACTGCTGGGTAACTTAAACTTTTTATACATTTATTGTTAGGAGGTATGGTGTTGGGTCACAGATAATATGCTGTCAATCTTGAATAGTCTTATGTGCATGTAGACAACATGTAGTTTTTCTTGTCTTGCCTTTTGAAAGGTGTTCGATCCTGTTTGTAGGCAGTTTTGACTGTATTTCTAAGTCTAACTAGAGTTCCAACTGTAGCTCCTGTATTTCTGATGAATCTACTCTGAATCTTTGTCCAGAAGTTGTTTTGTTCTAGTATTATAGTTGAAAGTACATCGAGGTTTCCTTTGTGGGAAGGTTTGGAATTCTTTTTATGCAGAGGTGTTTGGTGATTTGGTGCCTAATTTTTTTTTTCTTAAGGACAGAATGGGTTACAACCTTACTTTCTATTATCTGTGGGTTCGTAAGCAGAAAACAGGATTTTTAAAAATATACCTGTTAGAAAAGCCCATAAGCGAACTTTTACACAGGAGCAAGTGAAGGAAAGATTTATTGAGATTATTGAGAAGCGGGCCACCCCGGTGGAGGTGTGCCCTCCAGTGCACATGCACACACACACACACACACACACACACACGCACGCACGCACCCACGCAATTTATGGGATTAATGTTCTAAATGCCCCTCCCTTCCAAATCAGGATGGGTTACAATGGGTTACAATCTTCCTGTATACTGCCATTACATATGACTCTGTCATGACTCTTCTCCCTATCATGCCCCTCACGTATGGATAATGAGGCTCTAATTTGATGCAGGATGTGTCAGTTACTATGCATGAAGCTATCAAGCATGCATATTTCAAGTCTAGCTTACCCTTTGCCCTATTTTTAACTACAGTTCAATTTCTGAGGATTGTTTCTTTTCTCAGGACTTCTCCTTTCTAATCATGTGACTCCAGATGTTTCTTTCCGTGGAGGACAAACTTCATCTCTTTCTAACATACTTTTTCCCTGTGCTGGCCAATTAATAGTTTTCTTAAATTTTCTAACTTGTGCATTAGTGCGAGTAATTTAAAAGAATTCCTAATTTTCAAACCAGTATTCTGTACCTCTCTTTGCATACTAATTATTTAATTTTACCTAAATAACTTCAGTTTACTGGACCTCAGTTATTTACTTCTAAAATGAATAATTTATACTAAATGCTTTGTAAAATCCCTTTCTGTTATTATTTTGTTCCACTTTTACTACTGAAATGAATCCATTTGCATGTGGAAATTTTAGCATTACACATATGCAATAAGACAAAGGCAAAAGAAAAAAAAAAGTCGGCCAGTAAATTGAAATACTTGAACAAGTCTGTAAGTCTCATACTTTTTTCTTTCCCTTTATCTCCATTCTTTTATTTTTTAATGATTAAAAATTTTAAAAATTTTCTTTTTTCATTATAAATTAACAATCATCAGTGAATATGAACATTTCAATATATGAAAACTTTAGGGTTCTTTTATGTAGCTTTTAATGTCTGCATTAAATGTAGCATAGTAACAACATTTTGCCCACCTCTTAATTTCTTTTTATTTTGGGGTGTGTGCGTGCATGCGATTAAGTATGTTCTTCTTGAGTCAGTTTTCTTTCTTTTGTTTCTGTCTACCCATCCCTTCCTGTCTCTCCACACCCCCTGCTTACTGCTCTCTTCTTTGACAAATAGATAATAATCAAATAAAACAAATCAATCCTTTGGCTGTATTGGAAGTTATGTGCTTCAGTCTATAACTATTAAACCATTGCTTCTCTTCCTAAAGGTAGTTAGCATGAGCTGTTGTTAATCTTCTGAAGTCATAACTGATCACTACCTTGATTAGAATAAAAAGGTCTGGGGGGGCGAAGCCAAGATGACTGCTGGAAAGCAGGGACTAGCGTGAGCTCACCACCGAGTCCCTCCAAAAACCTATAAAAATTGGCTCTGAACCAATTCTAGAGCTGCAGAACCCACAGGGCAGCAGAGGGAAGCAGGGCTCCAGCCCAGGACAGCCTGGATGGTCTCTGGGTGAGGTCTATCCCACATGGAGCTGGGAGCTGGGAGCAGAGGAGAGCCCAGCGTGAGCGGCTCGGACCAACCAGACCAGGAGCTGGGTGGAGGCTGCGGCAGTTACCACACTTCTCAACCCACAAACACCAAAGACAACAGAGAAGGTTAGTGGGAAAAGCTGAGGGAGTGGAAGGAGTTCATGGTTAGGCCACCGCCCCCGGGGCAACGGAGGTGGGGCAGCTACAGCTGCTGTTGCTTCTGGCCCCAGGCCCACCTGGTGGGTGGAATTAAGTGGCGGATCAGAGCAGGAGTGCACAGCCTGCTGAAGATCTAAGCCCAGTCTGGGTTTGGGGTTCTTGGGGAAGGAGTTATGCTGGTGTGGCAGAGCTGGCGCATCCCCCCCAAACGTGGAACATAGAACTCTTTAGTCTACAAGCAGTCATACCCTGCTGAAAAACTCAAGGGTCAAGTTAGTTGGCTGGGAATATGGCCAGGCAGCAAAAATACACCCAGATTCAGTCTCAGACTTTGGATTCTTTCTTTGGTGACAAAGAAGACCAAAACATACAGCCTAAAGAAGTCAACAAAGTGCAAGAGCCTACACCAAAAGCCTCCAAGAAAAACATGAACTGGTCCCCGGCCATGGAAGAGCTCCAAAAGGATTTGGAAAAGCAAGTTAGAGAAGTAGAGGAAAAACTGGGAAGAGAAATGAGAAGGATGCGAGAAAACCATGAAAAACAAGTCAATTAAAGGAGACCCAAAAAAATACTGCAAAATACACTGAAGAAAACAACACCTTAAAAAATAGACTAACTCAAATGGCAAAAGAGCTCCAAAAAGCCAATGAGGAGAAGAATGCCTTGAAAGGCAGAATTAGCCAAATGGAAAAGGAGGTCCAACGGACCACTGAAGAAAATACTACTTTAAAAATTAGACTAGAGCAAGTGGAAGCTAGTGACTTTATGAGAAATCAAGATATTATAAAACAGAACCAAAGGAATGAAAAAATGGAAGACAATGTTAAATATCTCATTGGAAAAACCACTGACCTGGAAAATTGATCCAGGAGAGATAATTTAAAAATTATTAGACTACCTGAAAGCCATGATCAAAAAAAGAGCCCAGATATCATCTTTCAAGAAATCATCAAGGAGAACTGCCGTGATATTCTAGAACCACAGGGCAAAATAGAAATTGAAAGAATTCATCGATCGCCTCCTCAAATAGATCCCAAAAAGAACTCTCCTAGGAATATTGTCGCCAAATTCCAGAGCTCCCAGATCAAGGAGAAAATACTGCAAGCAGCCAGAAAGAAACAATTTGAGTGTTGTGCTCCAAGGAAAAATATGGACTTTCAATAAAATAGAGGACTTTCAAGCTTTCTCAGTGAAAAGACTAGAGCTGAATAGAAAATTTAACTTTCAAACACAAGAATCAAGAGAAGCATGAAAAGGTAAACAAGAAAGAGAAATCATAAGGGACTTACTAAAGTTGAACTGTTTTGTTTACATTCCTACATAGAAAGATGATGTGTATGATTCATGAGACCTCAATATCATAGTAGCTGAAAGGAATATGCAGATATATATGTTTATGTGTATATATATATAAGTGAATGTGCATGTATGTATATATGTATGTGCATATATATAGAGAGACAGAGAGCGGACACAGGGTGAGTTGAAGATGAAGGGAAGTTATCTAAAAGAAATAAAATCAAAGGATGAGAGAGGAATATATTGAGAGAGGCAGATAGGGAGAGATAGAACGGGATGGATTATCTCGCATAAAGGTGGCTAGAGGAAGCAGTTCTGTGGGAGGAGAGGAGAGGGCAGGTGAGGGGGGAATGAGTGAATCTTGCTCTCATCAAATTTGGCCTGAGGAGGGAATACCATACATACTGAATTGGGTTTCTTACCTCACAGGAAAGAAGAGGGAAGAAGATAAAAAAAAAGGGGGGGGGATGATGGAGGGGAGGGCAGATGGGGGTGGAGGTAATCAAAAACAAACACTTTGTAAAGGGGACAGGGTCAAGGGAGAAAATTCAATAAAGGGGGATGGGTTGGGAAGGAGCAAAATATAGTTAGTCTTTCACAACATGAGTATTGTGGAAGGGTTATACATAATGATACACATGTGGCTTATGTTGAATTGCTTTACTTCTTAGGGAGCGTGGGTGGGAAGGGAATAGGGGAGAGAATTTGGAACTCAAAGTTTAAAAAACAGATGTTCCAAAACAAAAAAAAAAAAGATTTTGCATGCAACTAGAAAATAAGATACACAAGCAATGGGGCATAGAAATTTATCTTGCCCTACAAGAGAGAAAGGGAAAAGGGGATGGGAGGGGAGTGGGGTGACAGAAGGGAGGGCTGAATGGGGAACAGGGCAACCAGAATATACGTCATCTTGGAATAGGGGACAAGGGTAGAAATGGGGAGAAAATTTGTAATTCAAACTCCTGTGAAAATCAGTGCTGAAAGCTTAATATGTTAAATAAATAAATTGAACATATGTCTTGGATATTGGACATTTCTCCTAAAAGAAGCCAACACACTTCTGATTGTTAGAGAAGACTTATCACATGAGTATATTAACATTAATAAAGAATTATAGCTTCCAGACCCATACCTTTCATTCTGGCCTGGTAAATACTTAAAACACTTTTTTGCAATATAGCAATGTTGGTAAGGAAGGAGAAGCAGAAATTAATTTCCTACTCCAAATTTGTAGAGGTATTCATGGCCTGATAAATCGGGTTGAATGGCCAAATAGTTTTGGGAGCGTAGAATTTTTAAAATGAAATAGTATTGAAGGAAAAATCTTTGCCATTAGTTAATTATCTGCTTATATTTGTGGAGTTGATTCGTGAGTATTTTTGTTTTGTTTAGTTTTTAGGGGCATGGTTGTTTGGCGTTTTGTTTTCAGTATTCCCAGTGTGTAGTAAAAGAACAGATGCTTTTATCTTAAAAGGTTTGTGAATATGATTCACTATTCAATACTAATTAAATTAGTTTATTTAGATATAAGGTCAAACAAGATTTTTGATCTTCAATGTCTTCCATCCCTCCAAGAAATTACCCTTTGGCGTAAGTGAAAATAGTGGTTAGTTATTTTACAATTGAGAGCAAATAAACCAACGTGTTTTCAGTGTCTATGTGAGAAACAATATGCCTGATTCAGTGGAGGGCATATTCTTAATTGTTAGTATAGAAAAGTAAAACTGCTTTGGGGACAGGGATGAGAAGTGTTATTACTTGGCAATGGTCGGATCAGTAATTCTCAACCACTTTCTTAGAGTCATAGGTTCCCTTCATTTGTATTTTTGTTATTAATCTACTGTTTTTCAGTCATGTCCAACTCTTCATGACCTTATCTGGGGTGTTCTTGGTTAAGATAGATTGGTTTGCCATTTCCTTCTCATGAGACACATAGGGTGAAGTGACTTGTCCAGGGTCACACCTGTAGGTTTATTAGGCCAGATTTGAACTCAGGAACGTGTCTTCCTGACTTCTGGCCCAATACTCTATCTGCTGCACTACCTAACTGCCTTAGCTGCCTTGGTGATCTATAATATGGTGGAGGAAATCATCAAGTGTCATGAATGCATGATAGTGAAATGTAAAATAGTACAAAGTACTATAATTTATTTATTCATTGGCTTAATCCTTTAGTAGGCAATAAAATACCATCCTTATGAAAATCTATTCAATTCATTTCAGGTAGAAAGATTTTTTAATTCTTTTATCATAACAGTGAATTCCAAGGTGATACTAGTAAAATTGTAAGTGACAGAGCTACAACCAAAATCTATGTTTTCTGCCTTTCCAAACATCCTATTCCTTACTCCCTTCTACATACTCCGCATGCCAAATAACTAGCCTACTTATTGCTCCAACAAGACACTCCTCCCTATTCTGAACATTTTGACTATGCTGTCATTCATGCCTGAAACTCTTCCATACTCAACTTTTTCTTTTACCTTACTTGGCTTCTTTCCTCTTCCAGCTAAAACTTTATATTCTATAGAAAGCTTTTCATGATCCCTTTTAGCCTTAGTGAATTCCTTCTGACACTATCCCTTGTTTATCCTGTATCTATCTTGTTTGTGCATAGTTGTTTCCTCCACTAAATGTGTGTTCTCGGAGCAGATACTGTTTTTTTTTTGTCTTTCTATATATCCCCAGTGCTTAAAACAGAGCCTGGCCCATAGGCTGTGCTTAGTAAATGTTTGTTGACATGATATTACTTGCCCCTCTTTAATGCTTTTGATCTTTAAAAAAAAAAGTTATTTGAAATTGAAAACCAAAAAAGAAAACTTATACAAACAGAATGCAAGAAAAGGATGCTGCGTGAAATTGTGAATCTCCACTTCATATTCTTTGTTTTTAAATATGTTGGTTTATAAAATAAATTTTACTTCTTTCAAAACTGTTCTGCACATTTGTGTTTTTGCATTGCCCTTTGCTTTCTTCCATACATTTAAAAAAATCTGGTTGAATCACTTTATTATCTTTCAGTCTATAACTTTCCATGTCATCCTTATACATGTGATGAAGGGGTAGTCCTCATTGCTCTCCCAGATGTGTTGCTGAATGTCTAGACTCTAGACACTGTTTACCATGCCATAGATACCCCCTCATCCTGGAAACTCACTCTACCCCTGGACTTTGACATTAGAAGTATTCTTTGCCCCTGCAACTTCTCCTTTTGATTGGCTGGTTTGTCCCAGACCCTCTGCTTCAGTGACGTCTCCCAGACCCCCCATCTCTCTGTTGTTCTCTACGCTTCAGACCTCCTCCTATGTGTACCTGTAGGGGTTCCATCTTGTTTTCAGCTCCACCCACTTTTTAGATTTTCTTTTACCTGCTGTCTTCCCCCTTTAGAATGTAAGCCCCTAGAAAACAATGTTCTTTCTTTCTTTTTTTCTTTCTTTTCTCATTGCTTAGCAGTGTACCTGACATGTAATAAGTGCTTGTTAACTTTGACTTGGCTTGGCATTATATATTTCACTGATCCTTCTTTACTTATCCACACTGTTTCTTAATGATTTACATGTTTTAGTCATTCATTTTTTCTCTTATTTTGATAAAAATAAAGTTATTTGAAAAAGACACAAAAAAGAAGTATATTATATGGTAGAATTTTTTTTAATAGAAAATATATGACTATTGAAGAAAACTATTAGACCGTGTAGTGTAGATAGTAGAACATTGGAGAGTTATAGTATAGTCAGAAAGATGTGAGATTTTTGTGCTTTTTTTAAATGTGTGTTTAGCAATTTTTCATGTAACAAAGATGGAATTACTAAGGAGAAGGACAGTAAGGGAGGTAGGTCATCAGACAAATAAGATGGGCTAGTTACATGGAGAGTGCTTGAATATCCAGTAGTATTTGAGTACTCTCCAAAGAAAGTGAAGAAAGCCCATTAGCACACTTTGTGAATTCATCCTGTAGTGAACTTATGAAATGGAGTCAACAAAAGTTCCACAGGGTAGATGAATTTCGATCTCTGCCTTTGAAGGGAATGCCTGCATCTATCCAAACTCCATTTTATTGGAATGTCAAGAATTTATGGAAATTAGTTTTCTTGATTTACAGTTATAACTTCCCACGCTTGCCTTTAGGTTCTTATTCTAGGATATATTTTTATTTTTTGCTTTTCCTTCCTTTAAACAATAACTGAATTATCTCATCCTAAACCTCACAATTTCAGCATTCAAAATGTTTTGAATTTCTGTTAGAAAGATTTTAGTCTGTCACTTTTAACCAGATTAAGGGCAGTGTTTTTAAATTACCTAGCATTTATATTTCTCAGTAGTTTGTTTACCATGTGGTGTACACTTCGAAAGCTTAGAACAGATGTGTTCTTTGTCTCTGCCCAGACACTCCTAGGCCCTCCCTTTAAAACCAGCACATTGTTCTTATTTGTCATTACCATGTATATTATTCTCTTAAAATTTTTTTTCCAACTATCAAGCATTAATTAAGCACCTCCTTTGTGTCAGACTGTATGTTAAGGACTGAATATACTAAGAAAGGCAGAAATAGTCCTTGTCCTCTGTCTCCCATTTTAATGGGGAGATACCATGAATACTACTTTCTACAAACAAGGTATGATCCATTGTAAATTGCTCATAATTTTTAAGGAAGGAAATAGTATTAAGGGGGATTAGGAAGCCTTCTTGCAGAAGGTAGAGGTTTAGCTGAGGCTTGAAGCGAGGAGGGAAAGAGTTCAGTCATTGTGGATATATAGTGAGAATGCTCAAAGTTAAGGGTTATATTGCATGCTTGGAAGATCCTGCATTGATAGATTCAATTACACATAAAGGGTACTAATGTTTAAGCGACTAGAAAGGTAGAATGTGTCCAGGTTATAAAGGGCTTTGAATGCCAAAAGGATGCTTTTATATTTGACCCTGGATGTATTAGGGGACATGAGGTTACAAAAGCAAAAAAAGATAGATGTTCAAATATCTTTTTCCACCAGGCAAAAACCTGCATAAAACACCTACATCGTCTTGAATTTACCATCTTTGAAACAAAACCTGTATATGATCAGCTCCTTAAAGACATGTTTTGTAGACTTTCAGCTATCACAGTGCTATATATGTAATACACATTCAAGTGAATAGGTTTTTACTTTAAACTTGGAGATTTTGAGACTTAACTATATTAGAATGTAGCTTTTTCCATAATGGACGGGGCTTTGGATATATATTCAAAAAGACCTTAGCGTGAGTCCTGATTCAAGTTGCTCAGCCCATCTGAGAACTCTTAATCTTGCGGACTTGTAGTATTGCTTGCATGTGTTTGTGCGTGCATGAGTGCGTGTGTGTGTGTGTTTTAATTTTTTATTGATGTCTTTTTTACATCACCAAAATTTTTCTGTTACTCTCTTCTAATAGCCATCCCACTTAAGAATATTTTTTCCAAGGAAAAAAAAATGAGCAAAAGTAATTAACACTTTTTTTTTGGTTTTAAATTTTTATTTAGGCCTTTGTTTTCATCCATAGATTTGTATTCATTCTCCCCCCCACTCCTTCTCTCTTCCTCCCCGTCACACCCCCTTACCCCAACTTTTCAACGTCACAGTCATAGAATTCTACTTTATCACTGAAAGCAAGGGGGACGGGGGGCGGGGGACGGGACGGGGAGCAAAACACCTAACTAACATATGGTTGTTTAAAGTCTAGTGAGTTTATTTATGTAATTTTTTTATCACTAGAAAGTGCCTCATCTGTGTATTTGTTGATAGTCATTATTGGTATTGGTGATCTAGGATTTAGATTTGGGAAAAGAGCTTCATTTTTTTAGATGAGAACAAGTGAGGCCTGTTACATTTGTTTTCCCAAAGTCATAGAGGTAATAATAGGGAAGAAATTAAATTAATGCCTTCTTATTCTAAATCTATTGCATGCTGGACTAATAAATAAATAGATATAAAGTACAAAACCTTAAATAACTTGAGCATTAGTGAAAATCTTTCTAATTGTTTTAACTTGTAGGATGTTGGAATATCTTTTTTTGCCTTTTGTGTTTCGGGTGAATAAAACCTTTCTTTCTTTGCTTGTTTTCTTATAAATATAGGTCATCCTAATTTGTAATTAATGACATTCATCACCTGCCCTTAAAAACTCCATGTGCCTAGTTATATTCATATGTACATTGCCATCTTCCACTCCCATTCCTAAGCCATTTTTCCCTCTGGCATATGTCAGTCTAGGAGTTAAATTTGTATAAAGAATTAGACGAATGAGACTTTAAATACTTAGTTGTCTTATTTGTCATAGCTATAATATAAATCTAACCACTTAAATTTTTTTTTTCTCATCCCAAGGAGACAGTGTTTTTTCCCGCATGCCACTTATGAATGGCCTCATTGGACCCAGTCCTCACCTCCCTCATAATACTTTGACTCCTGGAAATGGATTAGGAACTTTCTCTTCTATAACACAGTCCCCATATACTGATACCAGGTAAATAATTCCACAACTTAAATCCAGATGATTATAAATGTGCATAGATTGGTCTTCATTGTACCTAATCTATATTGTGGTAAGAAATTTTTACCTATTGCTAAAATAAAACACAACTATATCCTAGACGTGTCCTGTGATTCCAAACTTAGATCACAGTAGACCATGTAGGAATATTTTGTTATGAAACTGAGATGTGTATTTTTACAGGGATAAAAATCCTGCCTTGAATGCAATGGGGAATGATGCTCATAGTTCCTGGCCATCATCAGCCCCAGCTATGGAAGGAGAAGGTGATACTTTGTCTAACACCCAGAGAAGCACTCTCAAGTGGGAGAAAGAAGAGGCATTAGGTGAAATAGCCACAGTGGCACCTGTTCTCTATACCAACATCAACTTTCCCAACCTCAAGGAAGAATTCCCAGGTCAGTTGGTGTGCTAATTAGTTAAATTAATATGCATTTCTTCCTTCTCGCCAACCCCCCCCCCCACCCGTTTATTAGGGCCGGTTCACGCATTCTGTTGAAGTGGAAAGGACTCTGGCCTTACTATCAGAAGCCCTATACCAGAGTCCTCTGCCCCTTCTTCTGTTTATGGTGAGGAGAGACTAGAGAATGGGTAGAGTTTTTTTAAGCTTTCACCTTCTATGATTGTGAAGTCGTAGATTTCTTGACATTTTCTCCCCCATTACGCATCTACTTCTATGTTACAGTCTTTTAATCAGTACTATATAGGCTAAATATGTAGCCTGCAAACTGAAGGGCATTTTAGATTTAGGTGAACAACTGCCTGAACAACAATTACTTCATGTCACATTACACTAATAGGATCTATTAGCATTACCGTCATCGTCAGTATCATTTTAAATAATAATTTTTTTAATTAATTATACTATTATTACTATACTTTGGGAGAATCACTGTTAGCTTTTTGGAAAATGTGTTGGAATGGCCACAGACTTCAGGCTGGAAGACCAATTAAGAATCCATCATATTAATTTGGGTATGAAGTAGTAAGTTCCTGAACACTACAAGGTGGCTGGCTTTATCAGTGAAAAGAATGGACTTTGTTGTGAGGGAGTTTGTGGAATTAGAAAAGAAAACTTTTAACTGACTGGGGATGTGTATTGAGATGAGAATGATGTTGACATTTGAGTCCCACCTTGTTTGTGAGGATCGTGGTATTCTCGACAGAAATAGGGAAATTAGAAAGAATAGAGGGTCTAGGGTGAAAAATGAGTTTGTTTTTTGACATGTCCAGTTTGAGAGGTCCATGAGATATCCAGTTCAATATGTTCAACAGATCTTGATCTGCGTTTAAAGTTGAGGAGTAAAACTGGACTAGATATGTAGTTCTAGTAGTCTTCTATAAAGGGGTTATAATTATGGTTCTGGATGACAGTCTAGCATGTGGCAGTGAATAACAGTAAATCCCCATGTGGCAGATGCAGAAAGTGTGTTGAAAAGCAAAAGCCCCAGATAAAGCTATAAAGATTAGAAGGCATGGCATTAAATGTAGGCCACTGAGAAAGCCTGAAAAAGTTTGAGCTGATGGTGTCTGTGAGGAAAGCAAAGTATTTTGTGTGTATGTGTCTGTGTGTAAATGTGTATATGTATGTAAAACCACAGAGAAGTCATGCAATGCTAGAATTATCACGCCACAGTCATAGAGGGGGAAACTGAGGTTAAATGACTTGTCTACAGCCACACTGCTCTTAAGTGCTGAGTATGGCATAAGAGCAGGGATATCTCGACTCTGGGTGGAACATTTATTTATGCTGGACATCACACAACTGCTCACTATTCATGATGGGACACTCATTTAATTCCTTAACAGCACAGTGTGTTTTGATGTTGAAACGTGAAGTAGGATTTAATGATTTTACTTGTATTATTTTATCATATTATTATTTACATTATTCAAGTTAAAGATTAAGGAATCAGGGTCTGAATTCCAACTTTGTCTCTTTTCCTTCTAATCTAAAAACCATTCTCTTTTACATTTCCTAAATGTATTATTTACAATAATAAATAATATGATTATAACTATTTTGTAAGATAATTATAAGCTAAATAGATAAAATGGAGCTAGTACACCTAATAGGGGCAGATAGATAGAGAAGTAGATAGATGGATCAGTAATTAGATGGATAGATGTAGCTAAATCAGTTTAAACTGGATCAAGCCTATTCTAACAGTGTAGTCACTATGAAAGACAAGTCATAAATCTGCTCTTGTTTCTGCCCCTTTATTTTTATTTAGTTCAGTTGACTATCTTTTTTGAATGTATAGTATATAGTCCAACATCACACCACAAACTTTTCTTGCTGTTTTTGCCATAAATTTTTTGGAAGTATTTAATAATCTGGAATAATTCTTCTTTGCAACATATACTTGTATTTTCTTCATCAAATTTCATTTTGTAAATAATTCATTGATGAGATCACTAGAATAACCCCTGCCCCAACCAGTGGAATTGTGAGGCTTTTTATGTATTTTTGTTTATTTTTTAAAGTGCTTAAAATTATTTGCTCCCACTATGTATTTCTGTTGTGATGAATGCTCATTGTATTTGTCACACAAGCAATTTTGTTTGATGTGGGTCTGATGTGGCTCCAATTAGAAGTAGTATCATCCAAAATAGTTAACCTTTTAGTTTTAGAGCACACTTTCTAGGTTTGAAAGGGTACGTTCCTGACTTTTATGCAGCCATTACTTAATGTGCTTTGTATCCTTTCCATTTTATGAACTCAGTTTCATGCCATAACATTTGAATGTGAGGTATAGTGCTCACAATCTTGTCTGTCTGAGCCATGTGGGTCCTGAACAAGTCACACTTCCACACGGGCTGCCAGTACAAAGGGGTCCCTTTTCTGAACCTGTTCTTGTTTTGTTTTAGATTGGGCCACAAGAGTGAAGCAGATTGCTAAATTGTGGAGAAAAGCAAGTTCGCAGGAAAGAGCTCCATATGTGGTATTTTAAAAATAATTGCCCTGTTTACATGTTTTATGTCATAATGTCATGTCATTTCAAAGTCTTAGGATTTACAAAAACACTTTCCATTTTAATACTTTTTTTTAAAGCTTTTTTTAAAGCTTTGCTTTAAAAGTTATGTTGTAGATCATTGGGTCTTAATGTAGATTGATGTTTTGATAAGTTAGTTTTTAAAAAGCTGTTGAAGCTTGAAAATAAGCTACTTTTTATACATTCATTTTATTTTAAAATTAAATATTCCATGTATATGTAGAGCCTATGTCAAATTATATGCAGTCTTGGAGTGGGGGGTGAGGAGAAATAGGGAGAAAATTTAGAACTCAAAATCTTATGGAAGTGAACATTGAAAACTAAAAATAGATTAATTAAAGAAAAAATAATGTAGAAATTAAATATTCCATTTTCAAAAGAGCAGCATACTTGGAGGACAAATGTCAGATTCCTTTCTCAGTTTCTCTGATATTTAAAATGAACCTTTCTTTTTTCTTTTTAATGAAATTGTTTAGATATAATAGAAAGACCTTTCTGTTTTGAGGAGAGCGCATTCTCTTTCCTTGTCTCCTCCCCCATCCCTTATCCAAGTGTTTGGACAGCCGTGTTTTATTTGGTCATTATTATTGTCAGCGACAGAGAGTTCGAAAGGGCTTTGAGGCTTTCATATAAGGCGTTTACAAATTTTAATTTTGATCTTCTCCCAAAGACTTTTAAAAACCATTTAAGATATATTCTTTACTAAGAAATACTATTTTGGATTCATATTATAGTTTAAAGAGCATTTTTGCTCTTTGGCAGATGAAGCCTTTTAAACTCAGATGAAAACTCTTACTTGTAGGTAGTTCATTTCTTTTTCCATCTTGGTATTCATTAGACTGCTCTAAAACTAATATAGCATGCTTAAACAGAGAGCTACTAAGCTTGTTTTAGTGAAGGTAAAAAAATACTTTTATCTCCAGCACCTGAACTTTCCCAGAATAGTAATAGGCTGGTTTAATGTTTGTCAGTCACTTCCAATTGAACATTAAAGAATCAATGTCTGCATCCTAATTTTGTCTCTTTTCCTTCTGTCTAAACTAAAACTATTCTCCTTTACAATACCAAGTCTTATGTTCCTCAAAATATATGATATATAAATATGAATTCAGTGTTACATTTTTTCTTTGGACTTTGTACCCATGCTCACTAGTAGATAATCATAAAACTTTTCAGAAAGCATCTTCAAATGTTTTGGAAAATGAAATGGAGTGTCAGCAGTTTAGAATACAGGGTCTTTCATAGAAAAGACTATGAGACCTAAGAAATAGTATTTTTCCATTTCAAGGAATTAATCCGAATTGTTCTTTTCTTTTATTTATTAAGTTTACCTTAAATTAACATTTTATTTTCACATGTGAAAAAGAAATTACTGTATTTACAGCTTAACATCTTGTCATTTTTTTCCTCAAAGCAAAAAGCCAGAGATAATAGAGCTGCTCAACGTATTAATAAAGTGCAGATGTCAAATGATTCCATGAAGAGGCAGCAACAGCAGGATAATATTGATCCTAGCTCTCGTATTGACTCAGATCTATTTAAAGATCCGTTAAAGCAAAGAGAATCTGAACATGAACAAGAATGGAAATTCAGACAGGTATGTTTTGTTTAGATGGATTTTTTTTTTAATGCTTTTCAGATAGAGGCATTGATTACCAAGAGGATAGTATAGGAGAAGGAGGCATGGACATGGAGTTAGGAGGCCTTGATCATACAGTTGTTTGTGACGTTGGAAAAATGAAATTTCCAGGCTGTCATATAGGGATAATAATTTGTGGAATATCTACCTCACAGAAATGCTACAAGGAAAGTACTCATTAAATTGTAATGCACTGTGTAAACATAAGTAGCTGTTTCTTATTCTAAATTTAATTTTATCCGTATGTAAAAGCCAAGTGATGTGTTTACATGTAGAATTATAGCTCTTAGTACAGAGCAACCAAAAATTTTCATGTTTTCAAAACAGTTTTATTCTATTTGGTGTTTAATAGATATTTAAATTGTTCTTCATTCAACAGCTGTTTCCTGCATACCTGCTCTGTAAATTTTGCGTACTAGGTGCAGTTGGGGATAAGTATTATATGATCCCTGCTCTCAAGGAGTTTTTTTTTTTTTTGCAGTAAAGTGGGTTTTTAGTAGAGTTGTTCTTATACAACAGCCAGACAGACCAGTCTTTCCTTTACTGATGTTGACTGTTAAGTTTTTCATCTCTTTCTCTTCCTTCAATAGCAAATGCGTCAGAAAAGTAAACAGCAAGCAAAAATTGAAGCCACACAGAAACTTGAACAAGTGAAAAATGAGCAGCAACAGCAGCAACAGCAGCAACAGCAGCAGTTTGGTTCCCAACCACTGGTAAACCAGTCTGGGTCCGATACACCTAGCAGTGGGATACAAAGCCCTCTAACCCCTCAGCCTGGTAATGGAAGTATGTCTCCTGCACCGTCATTCCACAAAGACCTTTTTGCAAAACCACAACTTCCTGGGCCCCCGACTACAGCAGCTTCAGATGATGTATTTCTAAAACCCCAAGCACCACCTCCTCCCCCGACCCCTGTCCGCATCCCAGTTCAGGAAGCCCTTCCTCCATCTCAGACTCCTCAGTCGCCATCGCCACACATATTTTCATCAGGTTCTTCAAGCACACGGCCCCCGTCTCCAGTGGATCCTTATGCTAAAATGGTGGGAACCCCTAGACCACTTCCCGGGGCTCAGAACTTTCCCAGAAGGAATTCTGGCATATCAGCGGAAACCTGCACCACTCCCTTATCTCGATCCATTCAAGTAACTGAGACAACTGCAAGTAGGCTTTCTTCTGTCAGGGATGCGTGTTCTTCTTCTTCTGCTAGTAGTGATCCCTATGCAAAACCCCCAGACACACCCAGGCCTGTCGTGACTGATCAGTTTTCTAAACCTTTGGGTATACCAAGGTCTCCCATTGTCATGGAACAAACTGGAAAAGGTCCTTTAACAGCTGGAACTAATGATCCTTTCACTAAACCATCTCCTAGGACTGACAGGTTTCAAAGACAACGGATACCTGATCCATATACACGACCTCCATTGACACCTGCCTCTGTTGATGGTAATACTGGTCCTTTTAAGCCTCCAATGCACCCACCTCAATCCCCACAAGATCCTTTTGGATCAGTGCCGCAAACACCAAGACGAATATCTGTTGATCCCTATGAAAGGCCTGTTTTAACACCAAGGCCAGTAGATAGTTTTCCCCATAATCATTCTGGTGATCCATATAGCCAGCCTCCCCATACTCCACATCCTGCAATGAATGACTCTTTTGCTCACCCTTCAAGATCTTTTTCTCAGTCTGGGGCTATGTCCAGACAAACTTCTCAGGACCCTTATTCCCAGCCCCCAGGAACTCCTCATCCTCTTGCAGATGCTTTTTCCCAATCCTCAGGAACACCTCGACCTATTAAAGACCCCTATTCCCAACCTCCTGCAACTGCACGACCCACCACTATTGATCCATATATTCAGCAGTCTTCTACACCCATACCCTCTGCACAGACAGATTTATTTGTTCCATCACCAGCTAATCAAAGGCATACTGATCCTTACGCTCATCCTCCTGGAACACCAAGACCTACCATCACTAGTCCTTATTCACAGGTATCAGCATCTCCAAGACCAGGCCTTCCAGAAAGTTTTACTAGATCCCCCTTGACAAGACCAGGTCTTGTGCCAAATCAAGATACTTTCCTGCAGGCAGCACAAAACAGAGGGCCAACTTTGCCAGGAACTTTTGTAAGGCCATCAGATACATGTTCTCAAACACCAAGGCCACCAGGTCCTGCTTTGTCAGAAACATTTAGCCATGTTCCACCATCTCCAGCTCATGACCCTTATGATCAGCCTCCAATGACTCCAAGACCTCAGTCTGATACTTTTGGAACTAGTCAAATTAGCCACGATGTTGGTGATCAACCAAGACCGGGATCAGAAGGGAATTTTAATGCATCTTCAAATTCTCCAATGAATTCTCAAGGACAGCAATTTTCTGCTATCCCCCAAATTCCTGGTCCTGCCCCAACTTTAGCTGGAACAGATACACAGAATACCATAAACATGTCTCCAGCAGATACAGAAAAGCTAAGACAGGTAAACTATTATACAGTCATGATGCTTAGAAAAACATGCCTGGTGCTTTTTACCTAAAATTTTATAATAGTACAAAGGTATCTAAAGCTTTCAAAGTCTTGGAAAGAAGTCACAATCTTGTGGAAAGAATGAAATTTTCGGTCTAAAGACCTATGTTCAAATTATAGCTATTTAGTGTGTGGCTTTGGGCAAGTCATTTTACCTCATTAAACCTCAGTTTCTTTATCTGTAAAATATGAGGGTTGAAATAAATTATTTCTGTGATCATATCCAGCTTTAAATCCATGATGCTAATATATGTGTTCATCATATTAAGCTAAATCAAGTTCATTGGAGAATGGGAATTAGTATTAAATTTTAAGTCTTTGTTTACTTGTGATATCTTTCCTAAAGATTGGTTTTATGTCTGTGTGTGGGAGTAGCTTTTAAATGGTTAGTTTGCTTCCTGCCTAAGAATAGGATTTAACTGTCATTTCCTGTAAGCTGCTGCATAACTGTGAGTAATCATTTGAAATTTTAAGTCTTTTTTAAAAAAAAAAAACTGGATATTTTAAAACTTTATATTGCTAGATTTATACATGAAGTGCTGTCTTTTCAAACTTTTTGTCCATTATAAATCCATCAACTCTGTTGGACTTTCTGGTCCTTTTTTCCCTAATCAGAGGCAGAAGTTGCGTGAGATCATTCTTCAGCAGCAACAACAGAAAAAAAATGCTATCCGCCAAGAAAAAGGATTACAAGACCCTGGGTCTCTGCAGCACTGGCCACCAGAAAATCTCAACCCCATTTTTAATAGGCCTCCACCTCCTTATCCTGGGAATATTCGAGCTCCTATTGTTCCACCTGGTGGACCTCGATTTCCTCTTTTCCCAAAAGAGCAACGAGGACCATTTCCTTCTGATTCCAGTGGCGTGGGAATGAGACATCCTGGGCTAAGGTAATGTTTTATTTTGTAACCAGCTTCAGATCGTTACTCAGCTAAGGAACAGATAAGTAAAAATCCCAGCTAATGCAGGAGTTTGAGTCACTGGGGCTTCTACTTGCTCCACTGTCTCCTCCTTACTGAAAATGCAGACAGTAACTTTTTTTTGATGCTGCTGAGGAGAGTTGCAAGCAAACAAGAATATTTTTTCCCAAAAATTGAGACATGCTTCTCTTACTGAAATTTTATAGAACCCCATTATAACTTGTCAAATGGGTCTGATAATGAGTAGCAGTCAACAGAAAAGTTCAATTAGTACAATCTATGACACCATTCACCCATAATGTGATGGCAGTTCAGTCGTTCCACCTTTTAAAATCAAGTTCTAAATAGGTGAGTTGGAGGCTGAATATTTTAAGGAAATTTCCATAAAGTAAGGGGGATAAAAGGCATATATATTGTGTTTTACCTCTTTTTACCTTTTAAGCATCATCCTATCTCTTTTCTCTGCTACTGTATCTTATTCAGTCAATCATTCAAGTACCATGTTCCTGGAAATATTTCCATGCCCTCACTTTCTTCAACTTCATGCCTTTATTCAAGCAATTTCACAAATCTACCTCTTCTGAAAAATCTACCTGACTTTTAAAAGACAGTAAACCTTTAAAATCTAAACATGTCTATCCGCTGAAAATGTTTTGATGCACTATCCCACAATATGGATATGGGTTTCTAGTTAGTCATTTGTTTTATCTATTAAATATTTATTCACTTGTCTTTGTCTTTATTCTACATTTGTTTTGTTTACCTTAAACCACAAGCCTCTAGAGTTCAGTTATAAATACTAATTCTCCTATGTGATACCTAACTAATGACTTCCATGCCGGTGCGCAATAAATCATTAATAGTGATGATTTTATTTTTTACTGTTAGGTCATTTTGTTTTAGCACTTAATAGACCTATTAATTTTGCATTTAAGATTTATGTTTAAACTTGTTTTGCTTCTAACCATAAATTTTAGCCTTATTTTTTAAGTCAGAAATATTAACTTCCTGAATTACATGTCTTTTCAGATTTGGATTCCCAGGTGGGGGCCACGGTCCACCATCAAGTCAGGAACGTTTCCTTGTGCCCCCTCAGCAGATGCAGAGCCCTGGAGTTCCTCCACAGCTTCGAAGATCAATGTCTGTAGATATGCCCAGGCCCTTGAGCAACTCACAGATTAATAACCCCGTCGGTATTGCTCAGCATTTTCCACCACAGGGTATGCAAGTTCAACAGCATAATATACTGGGTCAGGCATTTATTGAATTGCGGCACCGGGTCCCTGATGGAAGACCACGGCTTCCTTTCAACATTTCTGCTAGTAATGTCATGGAACCAACTTCCCAACACCATAGGCACGGGAACCTTATACCACGGTCAGACTTTCAAGGTCCGAGACACACAGATCCAGTCAGGCGGACACCCCAGTGTATAGCTAATCAGTTACCAGTGCCTACAAATTTGGACCATATGCCACCATCTCAGCAAGAGTCGGGCTCAACTGTCCACCCATCTTCTCTGGTCATGCGTTCTCTGAGTCATCCCCCAGGAAATGATTTTGTAGGGAGTTCTCTGCCAACTCCAATATCAGGTGATGAATCTACTAATTTACAAATATCCAGCCAGCCTCCTGATAGCTTAGAAGAAAAGCTTGATCCTGATGATTCCTCTGTAAAAGATCTAGATGTCAAAGATCTTGAGGGGGTTGAAGTCAAAGACTTGGATGATGAAGATCTTGAGAACTTAAATCTGGATCCAGAGGATGGCAAGGGAGATGAATTAGACACCCTAGGCAATCTGGAAACAAATGATCCCAATCTTGATGATCTCTTGAGATCAGGAGAATTTGATATTATTGCATACACAGATCCTGAACTTGACCTGGGTGATAAGAAAAGTATGTTTAATGAAGAATTGGATCTAAATGTCCCAATTGATGATAAATTGGATATGCAGTGCAAAACCGAGGAACCAAAAAAGAATGAAAAGATTGGCAAGACTGTAGTTTCTTCTGATAAACACTCTCCAAAGAAAAAATCTACTGTTATCAGTGAGATAAAAACAGAAGTACTCTCTCCAAATTCACAAGAGGAAGCAAAATCTGAAAAAGAGAAAAGTGAAAGCTCTGCAAATACTGCCTGTACTCAGCTTTCTACAGAAACCGAGTTAAATGGAGGAGAAAAGACCTCTTCAACATCTTGCAATCAAGATCTGATTGATAATAGGACTAACCAGGAAACTGTTGGGTCAAACACAAATGTACAAGGATCCACCCAGATGCCTACTCAAGACGTGATAAGTGCCTGTAGCATAACTGAATCAACTCCAGTTCTCTCAAGTTTACTTGCTAATGAGAAATCTGATAATTCTGACATACAGCCGTTGGCATCTCCTCCACCTTCTTTGCCAGCTACTCAGTCTAATCATGTGTCAAGTTTGCCTACAACTTTAATGCCCCCTTCTGGACCAGTTTTAGACCATACAATGAATTCTAATATGACTGTGGTCTCCAGAATGAACCATACTTTTTCTCAAGGTATGACTATAAATCCAGGATTTATCCACAGTCAGTCAGCAAATCACAATTTTGGGACAGGACAACCTAATAATCAGGCTGTCTCTGTAGCAAATCCATCTGGTCTAAGTGGCATGTCTGGTCCCCAGCAATTACTCCTTCCTCAGTCATTAGCCCAGCAGAATAGAGAGAGACCTCTTCTTCTAGAGGAACAACCACTTCTTCTCCAGGATCTTTTGGATCAAGAAAGGCAGGAACAGCAACAGCAGAGACAGATGCAAGCCATGATTCGCCAGCGATCTGAACCATTCTTCCCCAATATTGGTATGAATTCCATAACATCTTATATATCATATTTAGTTCAAAAGGGCAGCCATTGAGAATGAGAAGTTTCAAAGTCAATTCAAAACCTGCTTTTGATGTTGCATTTTCATTCTTTTAAAAATATTTTGATATCATTTGTTTTTCTATCTCCTTTACTAATAGATATCCCTATCCCTTCCTCTGCCTAGAGAGCCTTCAGTTGTAACAAAGTGTTGGGGGAAAAAAACCCCAAAACTTTCCCCTATGTCAGCTGAGTCTAACAGAATATACTGTGGTTCACACCCAAACTCTCCCACATATGCAAAGAAAAGAGACAATGCATTTTCTCAATTCTTTCTCACTGTCATGATTACATCAGGTTTAATTTGAGGGGTTTTTTTTGTTACTTCCGTTTAAGTTGTCGTCATATGTGTATTGTGCTCATTGGGTCTATCAGGTTATATACTTTTCCCCATGCTTCTCTGCATTCTTCATATCTATTATTTCATACAGTGTAGTAATGGACCACTATGTTCATATATATTATAAAAAATGAGGGAGAACAGTATTATGTCCTTATGAAATTGTTGAATTTAAGCAAATTCGTAAAAAGTATTTTTTTTACCGTAACTTTAAATGATGAATACAAAAATACTTTATAAATTTTTTTCCATACTTCAGTAAATAATAAAATATCTTAACTTATTCTTCAGTGGTTTACCTGAATGAGAGGACAGGATTTGCACTTGTATACATGTGGCACACGTGTGCGCGCGTGCACACACACACATAATGTAACATTCCAAGGAAATTTTAAAAAGCACTCAAAATTTGGGGGTAGTTTAGAGTTAGAAACCAGAGCTTTCTCACTGAGGAATAATTCTTTTCAGGGTAGCTACATATCTTGTTCTTAGAGAAGCAGCATTTATTATTGGATAGAGGGCCCTTCTCAAGGGTAGGAAGACCCGAATTCCGGTCCTACTTTTGACATATACTGGCTGTGTGACACTGGAGAAGTAACTTAACCTCTCAGTGCTCTAGGCAACTCTAAGACTACAGATTGCCAAAACATGCCACTCTGCATTGCTAAAGGAAGTTTGCTTACCCAAGAGTTTCTTCACCAAAAAAATTTACAGATCCAATTTTTTTTCAGTGATTCTTACTTAAATCCTTTCTATTTCATTAATGGAATGGCACCTTATAATTCATGTTTTTCCCCTGCTATTTATTTTAATTCGTTGACAACTGTCTTAGAAATCACTAAACATAAGGGAGTGGTTGGATGAATTGAAATTTTGGATATAGTGTTAAATTTTATTGAAGTTAAATTCTGCCTTAACATCTTAACCTTAATTTTAATAGGCTGTGTTATTAAAGTACATTTCCAAATATAGGTTGATTAAATAGGAATAAATCTAATTTAGATCCTCATAATAAGAATTTTTTAACCAGCATCATAAGAATAACACAAATATAAAGAATAAAGTAACATTTATTGTCATAGGAAATTATTTACTTACACTGTATATTCTGCTATGAGACTGTGCAAATAACTATGATAATTTCTTTCTTTAGATTTTGATGCAATCACAGATCCTATAATGAAAGCAAAAATGGTAGCTCTTAAAGGGATTAATAAAGTAATGGCTCAAAACAATATGGGGATGCCACCAATGGTTATGAACAGGTAAGGTAAAGATGGCCCCTAATCTTTTGAGACTAGAAGTTACTGAAGTCATTGATTTAATGCGAATGTTCCTAGAATTTGGAGAAAACATATCAGAAATTTAGGGATTTACATTTTAGGAAAGAATAAATTCCAAGTTTAAGTAAAGTAGTATCTAAGATTCAGAGCAAGTTTCTTTTCATATTTTAGGAAAAGGTTTGGAAAATACTGGCTTGACTGACCTAATGGTAGAAATATATAAGGTTTTGCCTTAAATAAATGATTCTTTTAATGCTAACTATCTCATGGATGATTAGGAGTCATAAATGTGTAGGGCTTTTTAACTGTGAAAGGCAAAAGGAAAAATAGATTGGAATTGAGGCAAAGATTCTTATTTGTTGCATCAATAAATTAAATATTATCTGTCTCTAAAAGGATATTGAGGGGAGAAAGGGGGGTTAAGAGCTGAGGGAGTAAAAAGGTAGAATTTTTACTACATAGGATTAAAATTGTAAATGATAAAGTCAAAATGTACTTCTTTGGATCCTGGAAACTAGATATTACTTATTAAAAAGGAGGCAGAAGACCGGGTGGGAAAGGTAGAATTAAATGGAAATACATGTGAGATTTTATTTGGGAACCATTTTAGTGTTAGCACAGAAATAGAAATGAACCCATTATTTCAGCATTGAGGGTTACCTATAAGGGATTAGGTAACAGTTCCCTTTCACTTTTACCAGCACCAAATATTTCATTAATACCACATTAACAGGCATTCATTAGATGCCTTCTATGTGCCAGACATGGTTTTAAACTCTGAGCAGCTTATCTAACCCAGTATTTCAATGTAATAAATATATTTTGACCATACTGATATATTGACTGCATTCAGGGTACTCAAAAGTATTCTGTACATGACATAATCCTTGTACTTGGATAGTTTACAGTTGAACTAGGGAAGCAAGATGTATACATGTGCTTCATATTATATGAGTTACTTCTCTAAGTGCCCCCCAAAATTTACATAGTGTTATTATAGGAGAGAGATGCTTGATTGATTAATGGAGATCTTGCACAGGTGAGATGTGAATCAGTTAATTAAAAATAATAATTTTGATAATGTTGTGTTTTAATGTTTGCAAAGCATTGCAGAAATATGATGTCATTTGTTGCTCACAACCACCTGGTAGGTTGGTACTATTGTGATCCTCTTCTTACAGATAAGAAACTAAGTCTGAGAGAGGTTAAGTGACTTGTCCAAGGTCACACAGCTTAGAAAATGCCTGAGGCAGAATTTAAAGTAGGTGGGGCAAGAGGGGACCAAACATTTATTAAGTGGCCTAATTTGTGTTATGCTCTTTGCTTTGCACTTTACAAATGTTATCTCATTTAATCATTATGACCCTAATAAGTAGGTGTAGTCCCTTTTTGTTAAAGCTGAGTCAGAAAGAAGTCTTCCTGACTCCAGCTTTAGTGCTCTGTCTTCTAGCTTCCTGTTGTTCAATTAAGTTCAATATATATTAAATAGTGTCCATTTTTTGTCTTGGCACTGTGCCTTGAGTCTAGCAAACACAGCTAATGCAAATTTTATTTACCCTGACATATTAAACAATATGTGAAGAATAAATATCTGGTATTTGAAATATCTTTCAGAAATTTCAGGTTCATTTGAGTTATGTTTTGAACTTCAGAAAATTGTGAACATTTTAGTTTATCATTACGTATTTAATTTGAATTAGTTCACTTTTTGAACTACATTGCACTTGGGATTTTTGTTACCAATTAAAATAATACAAATATATGGATGTGATTTGTTTAAAAATACAACAGAATTACTTCTCTCTTTTTTAATCAAGTTGATAGCTGTGAATGTGTTAAAACCTTAAGACTAATTTTATTAGTAATAGTTGTTATTTTATGCTTTATAGATTCTAGTTTGATTTGAAGTTGTGTTGCTTATTTTACCTCATTGGTACAGAAAATGACGAGGCATTTAAAAGTTTTTATCCTGCTTTAAATCATTCCACAAATTGCTGTTGCAAAATGCTTCCTTTTTTAGAAAGATGCATCCTTTTTTACAGGTTTCCCTTTATGTCTGGAACACAGAGTGGTGAAGGCCAGAATCTTCCCCAGCAGGCAATTGCTCAGGTATGCCACTTGTCATTGTAATTTTGCTTCCTTGTCTAATTTGCCCTTTTGGGTTCCTTATTTGTTTGTTTTGTTTTTAAGTAAAGCCTCTGATATATCAAGCGAAATCATAAATAATTAATGATCTATCATTTGAACCCTGGTATGTAGTGTTATAACTTAGGACACTAGAGCTATTTATACATGAGAGTTTATTCTGAATAATTCATTATAAGCATAACAGAAGTTTAAAAAAATGGATATTTTTACTTTGTTACTCAGATATGCTGTGATTTTGTTAACTTGACATAGAATTCAGTTGGCAGCAGAATAAAAATGAAAATATTCTGCCTCACACATTTATGATATAAGCCTAAAGAACTACTTATTTGTAGACCACTCATTTCTACATTATTTTTCTACATATAAATTTTATACTGTATTTTTAGAAATAATCAGGCAATGATTAGGGAAAGTGATAATTTTTTTCAAAAGTACTTATTTTATGAATCAATCTGATATTTTAAATTTGCTTTTGCTTGTATTTTTGCCATATCTGAAGAGTTTTCAGTAGCTTCTTTCACTTCTGTAGAAGTATTAATCTCAACTTTGGCAGGAAATACAGCCTCATATTAATTAATAAATTTGCTTATTCCTTTTTTTATCTTATTAGAATATGTAACTTGTAAATGTAATTAAAAAATAAAATAATATAGAAAATAAAGTAAATAATGTCAGCTTTCTGTATTTGCTGCTTTGTTTATAACTTTTCTTAAGAAAGATGAATCAATTAAGTGGAGTTAATATTAAACTACAGACAATTTTATGTGTTTTTTTAATTTTGAAAAAACTAATACAATATACAATTTATGAATACAATTAATACTATTACTAATTTCCTAAATTACTAATTACTAATACAATATATAATACAAACTATCGTAATATCTCTAAATAATTTCCTATAAAGTAAAAGTCAGTGTACACTGGTACAACTTCTATCTAATCCCAGAAAATTTAGTTGCTAAACAGCCAAAGGAACTTCAAGATAAGATTAATCTGTATTGTAGTACTTGCCTACAATACTATAGTGCAGGGTGTAGGGCAGTCCCGCTTTGATGATCCATTAATCCTTTACACAGTGGTACTCCTCATGAGTTAACTTTGCCAGTCTTTCCTCAAGGGTGCTTTAGTTTCATGTTACATGTATACTACTAAATGTTGAAAAGAGTGAAGTAATTCTGACCTGATTACAAATGCTCAAATATGACCACTAAATTCATTCTACCTTGTAAAAGTGAAAGATTCTAATTCTTTTATAGTGTGTTTAAAAATATTTTACCAGTTCTATTTGGTTTTCTTTTTGTCTAATGTTTGATTATAAAAACAGTTCTTATACATTTTACTCATTTTAGGATGGCAGTTTAACGCCTCAGATTTCTAGGCCTAATCCTCCAAATTTTGGTCCAGGATTTGTCAGTAAGTATAAATCTTTTAATAATTTACATGTATTCTGGGGAATTTTTGTCTTTACTATATATGTATTCTCCCCTGGTCTTTCTCATATAACTGAGCTTGCTTTTTTAGTTATTTCTGAATCATTTATGTGTGTGAAGAATTGGTTAGATTTGAGCATTTGCATTAGAAAAATCATTTTTCTCATTCTCTTTTCTTGCTTGTGCATATATTGAACACAGTACATATATGAATACAGGCTAAGAATTTATAGACTATTGAGTTAAACCAGTCTTGTTTTTCTCTGAAGGCTTTCTATCTAAAATGCACACATTCAATAAACGAATATACTATGGGAGAAATAATGGGAATATGCTTAGAAAACAAACTGGGTTACAGCTTGGTTTACAGCTCAGAAGTGCAGCAGTACCCTGTTGTATGTTACAGAATTACCCTCAGGGAACTCATTAGACGCTCAGGATAGGTTTTTAAAGTTCAATCTCAGTTGAACTTATCTGAAATTTCCAGACTGTTTAGCTAACTTTTTTTCACCATTATTTTTCATTTTGCGCACCTCTGCTCTCCTGGTTCCCGAAACCAGAAAGGCTTTCCTTGCGGTAGGTCTTATTCCACCAGAAGGAGAACTTCTGAAACCTTGTGAAAAAGCCTGTTCTTGAAAATCCCTTCCAAATTTGCTTGACTGGACACAACAGTCACGTGTACTAGATTCTCTGCATTTAATAATAAACCCCAGAATCTGACCTTTTGAATTCCTGGTATGCCATAATTATATTTTGAATATATTTTTATATTTTTTTAAAACATACCAAACTTCTCTAACTGGCTTTTTCTGACATTACTGTGCCCATTTACTTTAGTTGAATTCTTAATGTATAATGACATTCTGTAACATGGATACTTTTTTAGCTAGGATCCTTCTAGAGTTACATTCATTCATTTCTGTGTATTACCATAAGATAAGAAGACGGCATGTGAAGATTTATACTGTTATAAAATTACTAGTATTGATTGTTGTCAATGCATAGGAGTGAAATACCCTTTCAGAATAAAGACATTACAAGATGAAGAAAAACTGTATTTGTATGGGAAGAGGGGCAAGCATTAACAGCAAGAATGTCATTAACTGCTTACTTATTTGAGAGTTTAGTGCTTCCCTATTTCTCCTTGTTTATAGATTTGTAATTATGAAATTGACAGATATTATTGTTGAATTTATTTTATACCTACCATTCTTTATGTCTGCATAGAACACCAAATTCTAAATTACAGTAGCCTTTTCTAAGACCTTCTAGAGTATTTACCTTTTTGGAACAATGTCCCTTTACATTTAAAAGTGGAGCAACCTTGTAAACTGAAGAAAATGTGAGAGGATTATTCATGCATTGGACTTTGGTAGGATCTCTTAAAACTTGTTTTAGAAGGTCTTTGAGTATATATGAAAAGTAATCTAGATATCATGCTATAATTACTTTTATGGGATATTCAGTTTGAGAAAGTTTTATCCATTTTATGAATATAAATTCCATCTTTTTCAGTAAATTTTTGTTGCTATTTTTCCAGTGTTTCGAGGTAGACATGCTTTTCCATTTAAAACAAAATATTGTTTTAAAATTTGCTAATTATGGCTCAAATTTGTCACATTACATATACAGTGAAAATTTTTTGGCTAAGTAAAGTTATCATATACCAACATTTGAAAAAAAATGAATGGATTCATCGAATTTATATCAATCATACACTAATAATATTAATAAATGTGCAATTTTGATATTTTTCTCAGATGATTCACAAAGAAAGCAGTATGAAGAATGGCTTCAAGAGACCCAACAGCTTCTCCAGATGCAACAGAAATATCTCGAAGAACAAATTGGACTGCACAGAAAATCTAAGAAGGCTCTTTCTGCTAAGCAACGCACCGCCAAAAAAGCTGGACGAGAATTCCCAGAAGAAGATGCAGAACAACTGAAGCATGTTACAGAGCAGCAGAGTATGGTTCAGAAACGGCTAGAACAGGTAACAGACTTGCAGGAAGGAAATTGATGCTCAGTAAACCATCGTTAGTACTCTATTTAAAATTTTTCTTCCTGGTATGAGTATGAAAATATTCATTATTAGTAGTGTTTAATAGCAGGAATATCAGAATACCCAGCCCCTCAGAAACTTGCTGATTTATGGTAGGGTAGGCAGGATACTCCTGGTTCATCACTGCCACTTCCGGACTAATGCTCTACTTTTGTCCCTCAATAATGCCTCCTCTTCTGAGATGTATTCTATCTAAATTTATCACCCAAGCCAGATTTTGGTAACTGTTATCAATTTACACCTTGCCTGCATCCCACATATCACCAACCTCACCCCAAACTCCAAGACATTTTCCTTCCTCCTACCAAACTTCAACTCTGGTCTTTTCATTAGGAATACTTGAAAGCCTTTTACTTCATTAAATGTCTATTTTTGGTACCTCTTTTTGCATTTGGTTAATCCTGCTTTTTAAGAAGTTTTTCAGTGACTTTTTGTGCTTCTTTAAGTTGTTAATTCTCTTTTCATAATTTTCTTGTATGGCTCACATCTCTTTTCCCTTTTTTTCTCCTTTTTTTTTTCAATCTCTTTCTTTAGCTCTTCTAGGAATTCTTGTTGTGCGTGTCTAGCTTGTGTTTTCCTCTGAGGCTTTACTTTTGTATATTTTCATGTTACTGTCTTCTGAGTTTTGTCTTGAGCTTCCCTGTCACCATAGTAGTTTTTTGCAGTCAGGTCCTTTTTCTGTTTGCTCATTTTTCCAGCCTGTTTCTTTGACTTTGAACTTAAACTTTGTTAAAGTTGGGCTCTGACCATTGGGGAAAGTGGGATATCACTGCTGAGCTTCCAGCTTTTTCACCACTCTGTTTTCACAGATAGTTCTAGGGGTCTGTAAGTTTTTAGTGCTTCCAGGAGAGGTGTGGTCACTGATCTCCTGATCTGTGCTCTGGTCCTTACCCAGAAAGCAAAATGGAATGTTATGTATTAGATAGCTCAGGTAGGCCTGGTTAGGTAGATGGTAGAGTAGATAGAGGAGGGATAAGTAAATACTGGTGATGAGAATACTATTTATCTAAAACTGCTTTTGTTAAAAATTTGTTTTCCAGTCCTGCTGTTGTCCAGTAAAAAATTTTTCTAGTCTCAGCTTCTGAATCCCTTCCATCTAATTTAATGTAGGCCCTTGAGGTCTTATTGCCTGCTTTGCTATTACCTACATGACCAGCCAAGATATATTGACCGATCTAGCTTTTCCCCGAGCCTTTCATGTAATAAGTGTTCAATTAATATATATTGAATGAATGAATTTGCTATGAATATTGCTTACAAATAAATGACCTTTCTGTGTTTCAGATTCGGAAACAACAAAAAGAACATGCTGAACTTATTGAAGATTACCGAATCAAGCAGCAACAGCAGTGTGCAATGGCTCCACCTGTCTTGATGCCGGGAGTCCAGCCTCAGCCCACAATGGTTCCTGGAGGGTCACCAGCAGCAATAAGTCAGCCAAATTTTCCCATAGCATCACAGCAGCTTCAACACCAACAGCATACACCTATTATTCCTAGTCAGGCCAATCCTGCAAGAATGCCAAATTTACCAGGTTGGCAGCCTACAAATACCCCTCCTCGCCTCCCTCTAAATACTTCAAGGATGCAGCCTCCAATGCCTCCAGTACCAATAAAGGCTAATGCTTCAACCCCGGGGTCTACTTCAAATTCAAATCCACAGAGTGGCCCACCTCCCAGAGTAGAATTTGATGACAATAACCCCTTCAGTGAAAGTTTTCAAGAGCGAGAACGTAAGGAACGTTTGCGAGAGCAGCAGGAAAGGCAACGAATTCAACTCATGCAAGAAGTGGACCGGCAGAGAGTTTTGCAGCAGAGAATAGAAATGGAACAGCATGGCATGATTGGATCAGAATTGAATAATAGGTCTTTGTCCCAGATTCCATTTTTCAATTCTGACTTACCCTGTGATTTCATACCACACCCTAGACCTCTTCAGCAGTCTCCACAACACCAACAGCAAATAGGACTACAACAGCAAAGTATGCAACAGGGATCTGTGAATTCACCCCCCAATCAAACTTTTATGCAGACCAATGAACGACGGCATATGGGCCCTGCCCCTTTTGGACCTGATCCACCAGTTCTTAGTGGTGGTCCAAGTTTCCATTCTGTCAAACAACCACATGGAAATATTTCTGGGAACAATTTTACACAAGGCCAAATAAGGCCTTCCTTTACTCCTGGGATTCCAGCAACACCACAGACAGCTAATACTGGTCCTCCGTGTGTTCAAGAAACTACCATGCCTCATGTACCAAACTATCCAGGATCAAGCCAGTCTCTTATTCAGTTGTATTCTGATATAATTCCAGAAGAAAAAGGGAAAAAGAAAAGAATAAGGAAAAAAAAGAAAGATGATGATGCAGAGTCAACAAAGGCACCATCAACTCCACATTCAGATATAACTGCCCCACCAACTCCAAGTATTTCAGAACCTACCTCAACCCCAACGGTGGTCACACCCAGTGAGCTTACTCCTCATCTGCTAGAGCAAGAGTCAGCAGAACCCTTGGGCCCTTCAACTACAACTGAGGAGATAAATCAGCCATCTTCAGAACTGGAAGATAATCTCTCCAGTAGTGGTTTTTCACAAAGAAATCCACATCATCAGTCCACTGCAGACTCAGAACCTATAAAGTTCACCCCAGAAGTCCCTAAAAATATTCAAGAAATTAAACTGGAAAAGGCTGAGGCAGAACAGTGCCCTAGCCAAACTGAACCCAAACTGGAGGATCAAACTGGCATTAAAACAGAAGAAAAGGCTGTCACATCAGCCCAGAGTCCAACCCAGTTAGTGAGTGTCCCTCTCTCAAAGGGAGATTCAGGGAATGAACTTTTGAAACATTTATTGAAAAATAAAAAGACATCTTCCCTTTTAAATAAAAAATCCGAAGACAGCTTGAGAATAGAAGAAGAAGGTTCTGGGAATAACAAATTAATAGAGAAGCACAAATCAGCTGAAGGTCTGGTAAGTTTCAACAACTCTTAAAAATCACCAGGATTTTTTCTTCACTTTTTGTTTTCATGATGTTTATTTTGTAGATGGCACTATTCCATTCCTCTCTCCCCCTTCTCTATGTGGTCAAGTTAGGAATCTATAAATTAAATAAACTTAATCTTCTGTTAATCTTTCTTTTTACTACCTTATAGCTTTGTTCAGTGAAGAGCTATCTGTCTTCAGTAGTGGGCATTTAGTGTGTTAAAACTCTTATTAATTAGCTTCTTGGTGTATATTTATAAGATTTTCTTACAGGTAACAGGAACAGTTTAATGCTAGTCCATAATTCATATCTCCACCTCCAAATGTTCTCTTTCTGCCCTTGGACCCATAATCCTTTGTACCTCAGTTGTGGAACAAACAGCATTCTGGCTTATGTTATTCTACATACATGACTTTATGTTTATTTTCTTGATTAAAGCAAAAGTTCTTCCAGGGAATGGACAATATTTTATTATGTTTTATGTCCCCTACAGTGTGTTATACTTAATACTTGCTCTATTAGCTGATTATTGTATCTGCTGATTTTGATGTTAGTTGTCTTTTTCAGTTTTGTATCAGTACTTTGGTCCCTTGCGTATAAGAAATATTTTTGGAATTGAACTTAATTAATGGATATTCATCAAGGCATATTGATGAAAAGTCACCTTCATTAGTGTGGTGTGGTGTTCATGGTTATGTTGACCTTTGGGTTTATTCCAGAAATCTCTGTTGTGACCAGTGGTACTAGGGTTTTAGCTTAGCTTATTTAAAATTTATTTATTTCTTCATTTAAATATCAAACTCCTTCCAAATGAATATTAATGCTTTGTTTTTCATCTTTAGATACATTTTTACATTTTCCCTCTGGGTTCTGAAATAGTATCATTGAGGCAGAAGTTTTTAATTCTTTACAATGTTGTTAATGATTTTATATATGCTGAATTTAATATTTTTTCACTCCTTGGTATCAGGCAACTTTTTTATTGATAAGAATATATATTTACTTCTATATCTTAAAACATTTGGTGTTCTATCATTATGAGGAAGGAAGCAATAAAGTATATAGGACCCAGAATTTGGAGTCAAAAGATCTAGATTTAAGTCTGATAGATATGAGTTGTCTAATTTATGGAAGTAATTGAAGAGTATGCGACATTAAAATGCCTTATGAAAAATCATTTTTAAATTACTGATTTGATGCCAACTATTCTTTTTTTTTAAAGTAAAATTTATTGATATCTTTTTACATCACCTACATTTCCCAAAATATATCTCCTCCCTATTGCAGAGAACCAATTCTTATAACAAAAGGAGAAAAAAAAAACTCAGTAAAACTGAGCTGAAACATCCTGAAAATCTGACATTCTCCATTGACATTCACATCTATATACCTCCACATCTGCAAAAAAGGGAAGGAGATGTCTTCTAGTACTATTTCTTTGGGACCACATTTGGCATCATAATTTGTCAGCTTTCAGTTTCAATTGTTAGTAATTGTGTATATAATTTTTCCTGGTTCTGCTCGGCTCCATTTTACATTAGTTCAGATAAGTCTTCAAATGCTTCTGTATGTTTATCATATTCATTGTTTCATAGAGCATAGTAATATTCTGATATATTCCTAATATATGGGTAGCAATGATGCTTTGAGTTCTTTGCTACTATAAACTGTATCACTATGAATATTTTGGAATACATGGAAGCTTTCTTTCTTTGATCTCTTTGGAGTTTGCCTCATTGCCTAGCAGTAAGGATCTCTGTGTGTCAAGGATTTTGGTCACTTTATTTGCATCTCATCATTACCCACAGTACAACAGTATTCCCTCACAGTTATATGCCAATTGATGAACGTTCCCTCAATTTCCAATTCTTTGCCACAACAAAAACAGCTGCTGTGAATGCTTTTTACATATAGGTCCTTTTCCTTTTATCCCTTTGGGATTCAGATCTAGTAGTGGTATTGCTCGGTCAAAGGGTATACACAATTTTATAGACCTTGGATCTAGTTCCATATTGTTCTCCAGACTGGTTCCCTACTCCACCAGCAGTTCACTAGTGTACTTTTTTCCCCTCATTTCTTCTTGCAGTTGTCATTTCTGATGGGTGTAAGGTGGTATCTCAGAGTTGTTTTAATTTGCCTTTCTCTAATGAATAGTGAGTTATTTTTTTCATGTTTCTTCAGGTAGCTTTGATTTCTTATTCTGAAAACTGTCTATTCATATCTTTTGACCACTTATCAATTGTGGAGTGACTCGTTTTCTTATAGATTTCAGTCAGTTCTCTATATATTTGAGAAATGAGGCCTTTATCAGAGGCACTTGGCTGTAATAATTGTTTCCCAGCTTTCTGCTTTCCTTTTGATCTTGGTTGCAGTGGTTTTATTTGTGTAATACCTTTTTATTTAATATAATCAAAATTGTCCATTTTACAGCTTGTAATGCTCTCTGTCTCTTGTTTGGCCATAAATTCTTCCCTTTTCCATAGATCTGACAGGTAAACTTATCCTTGCTTTCTTAATTTGCTTATGATATCTAAATCATGTACTTATTTTAACCTTATCTTGGTATACAGTGTAAGATACTGGTTCATACCTAATTTCTGCCATACCATTTTCCATTTTTCCTAGCTGGTTTTGTCATATAGTGAGTTCTTATCCCAGAAGCTTTGGTCTTATCAAATGCTAGATTACTATGGTCAATTCCTACTGTGTCTTGTGTATCTAATCTATTCCCCGACCTACCAATTTATTTCTTAACCAGTACCAGATAATTTTGATGGTTGCCACTTTATAATATAGTTTGAGATCTGGTATAGCTAGGCCACCTTCCTTTGCATTTTTTTTTCATTAATTCCACTGATACTCTTGTATCTTGTTTTGTTCTTCTAGATGAACTTTGTTACTAATTTTTTCTGGCTCTGTAAGATAATTTTTGGTAATCTGATTGGCCTGGCACTGAATAAGTTAATGAACTTAAGTTGATTAAAAAATTTTTTTCAATAAATGTATTTTTTATTTTTAGTTTACAATACTCAGTTCCACAAATTTTGGGGTTCCAAATTTTCTCTCCCTCCCTCTCATCCCCCCTCTCCACCCAAGACAGCATGTAATCCAATGTGGGTTCTACATATACCTTCACATGAACTTATTTACATAATAGTCCAGTTGCAAAGAAGAATTATAACCAATGGAATGAGTCATGAGAAAGAAGAAACGAAACCAAAAAAGAAGGGAAAAAAAGATAGCAAATAGTTTTCCTCAATCTGCATTCAGACTCCATAATTCTTTCTCTGTATGTGCATAGCTTTTCCCATCATGAGTCTTCTGGAGCTCTTTGAACCTTGCATTGATGAGAGGAGCCAAGTCTATCAAAGTTAGTCCTTACAGATCCTGTGTGTCTGTAATTATGTATAATGTTCTTCTGGTTCTGCTCCCCATAAGTCTTTCCAGGTTGTAATGAAGTCTGTCTGCTCCTCATTTCTTATAGCACAATAGTATTCCATTATATTCATATACGACAATTTGTTTAGCCATTTCCCACTTGTGTGATCTCTTTGGGATACAGCCCTGGAAGTGGTATTGCCAGGTCAAAGGGTATGCACATTTTTATAGCCCTTTGGGCATAGTTCCAAATTGCTCTCCAGAATGGCAGCATCAGTTCACAGCTCCACCAACAGTGTAACAGTGTTCCAATTTTCCAACATCCTCTCTAGCATTTATCATTTTCCTGTTTTGTCATGTTAGCCAGTCTGACAGAAGAGATGTGGTACCTTGTTTTGATTTGCATTTCTCTAATCAATAGTGATTTAGAGCATTTTTTCATATGCCAATAGATATTTTTAATTTCTTCCTCTGAAAATTGCCTGTTCATATTCTTTGACCATTTCTCAATTGTCGAATGACTTGTATTCCTATAAATTTGACTCAGTTCCCTGTATATTTTGGATATGAGACCTTTATCAGAGACACTGGTTGTAAAAATTCCTGATTTTCTGCTTCCCTCCTAATCTTTGTTGCATCAGCTTTGTTTGTACAAAAACTTTTCAGTTTACCATAATCAAAATTATCTAGAATCGTTATTTTTATTATATTAGCTTAGCCTAACCTGAGCAATTTATATTTTCTAATTGTTTACATCTGATTTCGTTTGTATGACAAGTGTTTTATAATTGTATTCATATAGTTCCTGGGTTTATCTTGGTAGGTAGATTCCCAAGTATTTTATACTGTCTCTCGTTCTTTTAAGTGGAATGTATATTTCTGTCTCTTGCTACTGGGCTTTGTTGGTAATATATAGAAATGCTGATGATTTTTGTGGGTTTATTTTATATCCTACAACATTGCTAAAGTTGTTAATTATTTCAAGTAATTTTTAATAGATTCTCTACTATTCTGCTAAGTATACCATCATATCATCTGCAGAGAGTGATAGATTTGTTTCCTTGTTGCCTGTTCTAAGTCAATTTCTTTTTATTGCTACAGTTAACATTTCTAGTACAATAATGAATAATAGTGGTGATATTGGATATCCTTGCTTTACCCCTGATCTTGTTGGGAAGGCTTCTAACTTAATCCCGTTACAAATACTGCTCTGTGATGGTTTTAGATAGATAGTACTTTTCCTTTCACAGCTTGAGAAGGGCTGGTCTATGGTACCTTTTTGCAGGATGTAGTTTTCCTGCTTATCTCTTTCAGTTAGATCTATTTTTGCTTTTGCTTTGTCTGAGATCATGATTGCTACCTCCTGCTTTTTTTATTTCAGCCAAAACATAATAGATTCTGCTCCATCCCCTTACTTTTACTCTTTGTTTGTGTCTCTCTCCTTAAGATGTTTCTTGTAAACAATACGTTGTAGAATTCTTGTTTTAAATCCTCTCTGATATCTGCTTTTGTTTTATGAAAGATATCATCCCATTCACATTCATAGTTGTGAGTACAGTCTATTTCCCTCCATCCTATTTTTCCTCTATTTATATTTTTTTTCCTCTCCCCTTTTACCCTGTCCCTCCTCACCAGTGTTTTCCTTCTGCCCACCACCACTTCCTTCTCTCAGCCCCTTCCCCAGCTGCCTTTTTTTGTCTGCCTCCCTTCCTGCTTCCCTATGGGCCAGGGTATCATAGGTTTCTATGTTCAACTGAGTGTGTACGTTATTCCCTCTTTAAGCCAAATCCAATGAAAGTAAGGTTCACACAATACTCACACTCCTCCCCCCTTTCCTTCCCTCCACTATAATAGGTCTTTCATGCCTTTTCATGTGATCTAATTTAACCCATTCTGCCTTTCTCTTCCTTTTTCCCCCAGTGCAATCCTCTTTCTCACCCCTTAATTTTTTTTTAATATCATCCCATCAAAGTTAACTTATACCCCCTGTCTATGTATACTCCTTCTTATAAATATTATCTTCTCATGTGAGGTAAGTAAACAGTTTAACCTTTTTGAATAACTTTTTGGTTTTTTTTCCTTGTTTATCTTTTTATGCTCCTGTTGAGTCTTGTATTTGAAAATTGAATTTTCTATTGAGCTCTGGTCTTTTTATCAGGAATATTTGAAAGTCTCCGATTTCATTGAATATCCATCTTTTCCCTGAAAGATTGTGTTCAGTTTTACTTGGTAGTTGATTTTTGGTTGTAATCCAAGTTCCTTTGCCTGATGTAGTATCATATTCCAAATCCTCTTTTCCTTTAATGTAGAAGATGCCAAATCCTATGTAATCTTGACTATGACTCCTTGATATTTGAATTGTTTCTGTCTGCTTGCAGCATTTTTTTCCTTGACCTGAAACTTCTGGAATTTGGCTAAAATACTCCTGGGCGTTTTTGTTTTGGGATTCTCTTTCAGATGTTCAGTAGATTGTTTCAGTGACTATTTTACCCTCTGCTTCTAGGATATCAGGGAAGTTTTCCTTAAAAATTTTCTTGAAAGATGCTATCCAGGCTTTTTTTTTTTTAAATCATGGCTTTCAGGAAGTTCAATAATTCTTAAATTATCTCTCCTGGATCTGTTTTCCAGGTCAGTTTGATTTTTGTTTTTACTGATTTTGATATGTTACAGAGTCATTAGCTTCCACTTGCCCAGTTCTAGTTTGTTTCTTTTTTTTTTAATTCTTTTTTATTTTTGAGGGGGTGGCAAGGCAATTGGGGTTAAGTGACTTGCCCAAGGTCACACAGCTAGTAAGTATGTCAAGTGTCTGAGGCCGGATTTGAACTCAGGTCCTCCTGACTCCAGGGCCGGTGCTCTATTCACTGTGCCACCTTGCTGCCCCTCTAGTTTGTTTCTTATCACAACTCTGTGAGGAATAAGTACTATATCCATTTTACAGATGAGGAAACTGGAATTCAGCAAAATACAGTGTCTTGGCCATGGCATCTTTTGCTTATAAGATCAGATGGTGAGATTTGGGTGTTTCTGAATGAAGACAAGCATTCTATGACATATTAAGAGACCTTGCTCTAGTTCATTTACAAATTATGCCCAGTTTCAAAACATATGTACTAGTAATGTTTGATTTAGTGAATTATTAATATTAACTTCCTTTCAAAAATTACTAGCTTCTATAATTAGAGACTATACTTCCAGCTGAACAAACACATAGGAAGTGCACATAATTTTTATTGCCTGCAGGTTGTGGAAGGTTCAGAGAATAGTAAGGTTTGAAAATGTTCTTGTCTAATTTATAGTTGTTTCTTTTGCCAACATTCTACTCTAATGTTTCAGAAAAAACAAAAGATGTTTTACCTTTACTACTTAACTAGATTTGCATGTCTAGTGCATTTTGTTCGGAAATATTAGGCCCCCCAAAAAAGATGACCCATTCCCAAGTGTACATTATTTGCTTCGACTTAAATGTTTTTTTAGGGCTGGTCTTTGATTTTCTTATCTTTCTGTAATAATAACAGCAAGCACTAAGTAAGTTTACAGCTACACTGTACCTTTAAAGGAATTACTGAATTTGTGTCTCCCAAGTACCAAACACAGTGCTTTTACCTGTGGTTAATCAGCAAGTGTCCTTTGGATTCATCTGTCGTTGTTATCAAATATCATGCACTTCTGCACACATAACTGGCATGTTCATCTTGAACATTTCTTTGGATAATCTCTCAATTCCCTAGCTTGAGAAAAGAGTAGCATCTGTGTTAAAAAAAAAACCAAACATTTTTTTTTTCTCCAAAGGGAATACTTTGCCACAAAGTAATGAAAAGGAGAAACAATGTTTATGTGAATTACCTAGTTTGCCTTAATGTAAACATAGTCCAATACATGTTTGGTTAGGGTTTACAAATATAATTTGGATGGTCAATATAATACATTTGTATTGTATATGTTTGTCTTTTTCACTAGGGAATACTAGTTGTCTCTCAAAGCTTCTTGAAACTGGCAAAGGTATTTCCCAGGTACCCTTATTCTCAGATTTTGGCCCTGTAGATCAACATTTCAGGGAAAAATAAAAGATTTACATGAGTTGGCTAAGATCTCTTGTCTGTCATAACCCCCAGACCCTAGAGCACAGAGTACTTCTACAATTGATAGTGTAAAGAGCATGTATTATATTTTTCTTCCTTGTTGCCAATAGCAAAATGCATGGTCAGACTCATAGGGTGATGCCTGTTTCCTGTTTTGATCTCATTTGAAAAGTACTTGTTTTCTATTTCCTTTTGTCCTTTGGTGTATTAAGCTAAAGGCAATGTCCCCAAATGTTTGTAGCATCTTTAAAACAAATCCCATTTGTGGCCATTGGGCCATCTTCCTTGTCACCTTATAGCACAAAATGGATTTGAATCATGGGTTGGAATAGGAGTAGCATGAAATCAATATTGAATGCATGAATGTTCTATTCTGATTTCTTGACTTCCGTATTTCTGCTAGCCAACTCCAGGAAATCATATACAGGGTGGCCTTGAATGTGGAAATAACCTGCAGACCAAAACAGATGTGCTAAGTGAAACCAAGAAGCAACGGAGCAAACGAACTCAGAGGACTGGAGAAAAGGCAGCACCTCGTTCTAAGAAAAGAAAGAAGGATGAAGAGGAAAAACAATCTATTTATTCTAACACAGACACATTTGCCCAGTTGAAACAGGTGAATTACTAGCGGCAGTTCATTGAGGTTTGGGAGAAAATATAAAATATTTTTTAAAAAAACCAAAATTATTTTGATTTCTCTCTTAAGAATGAGAATTTTTCCCACACAGTACACATAAACCAGCCTCATCATTGATCATTTCCCTGCCTATTGTGGTGGTGATCCAATTATACTGTAGCCTCTGATTGAACCTACTAATAGTCTGATAAAAGCCTTCTTAAAGGAAAGCTTCCCTGACACTCTCTTTGCCCTTTTCCCTACAAATTTCCCCTATATAGATGGATGAAGTCAGTGGTTTTTGGGTATTCTTCACAACCAAGGTAAATACCCTCAGTCTTATAGAGAAAATCTTTCATCATTTCCTTTGGCCTAAACAAACAAAAAAAAAAGTGGAGCTGAGTGACTTCTCTCCACAACAGAGGTCCTCCCCATACTTGTTAAATCATTGACACAGCTATTATTGATGTCTTACACATTATATCTCCCCAGTATCTCCCCTAGAATAGTGTTTCACATGCTGTACATTCTCATGTGTTTTTAAAAAATAAAAATAGTAGTATCTAGAGTTTATATAGAGCTTTCAGTTTTGGAAAGCACTTTTCTGATATATTATGTCATTTGATTTCCTACAACAACCCTAGGAAATAGTTGCTAATATCATCCCCAGTTTTACAGATGAGGGAACAGAGGCAATGAGAGATTTATCCTGAGGCACACAACTATTCAGTGATCTAGCTTCAAACTTAGGTCTAATTGACTCTTGATCCATTGGTTGTTGTATCAGCTGTTTCAGTTAGTTGCCTTATTAAACATGTTGATTGAAGTTAATGTAGCATCAATCATGCTGCCCCTCAGACTGTTCCTATTCCTGATGTGGAAGAAAAAAAAATAAGGCCTAGAGATTTGCAGAAGGCACAATTTGTTTTTCTTTTTATTGACCTGGTTTGGCCATCCTAAAAAGATGACTTTTTTTCTTATTTTTGAAATATATGTCAAATTAACATGCCTTACTCTCCCTCATTAATATAATCCAATGTCTAGATAATTTGGGTTAGGGGGAAAGGGCCTTAAGACCTTACATTCAGAATTTTTTGCATCTTGCTATCTTACTTAAAGAAGATAATTGGTACTGTAATATTGTTTACTTCAGTTTATCATCTATATCACTTTTACATATTTTTTTCAATAGCAGCTCTCTCTGCTTCCTCTAATGGAACCAATCATTGGAGTGAATTTTGCCCACTTTCTTCCTTATGGCAGTGGCCAAGGTAATAGTGGAAATCGCCTTTTAGGAACTTTTGGCAGTGCCACCCTTGAAGGGGTCTCAGATTATTACTCTCAATTGATCTACAAGGTATGGATTTTTTTTTTCATCTGTTTTTGCCTTGTCTAAACCGAGATAGTTTTATCTATGTATTAAATTATTTCCTCTTGGGTTTATATTCTGAACCTTATCTAAGAGGTAGATTTAAAAAAAAAACAAACAACACAACAGCCCTGAAGTATACAGTACATTAAGGTTGTTCTTTTTGGAATTTTGACTTTTGTCTCCATAAATATGGGTTTACATTCATGCCATAACTACAAAATGTTTTCAAAGTTATCCAAGAAAATGAGTCCTAATTACACTTTCATGAAACATTGGCTCCTAATTCCTTATCAAGACATTTAGATCAGCAAAACATTTCTTAATGAGAATTTGATGAGGAGATTTCTTGGTTTAGGATGCCAGACTTTTTTTTTAAGTCTAACTCTAGGAAAGAATTTCAGAAAACTTTTAAAGTTTTTTGAGAAAACAAAAATCAGACATTAGAGCGCTTTATGTCTAAAGATACATCCTATAGAAAAAGCTAAATGTATTCCATAAAAACATCTATTTCAGGCTTAGTAAAAGAGTTATGGACCTATTTTTACTTTTATTTAATCATCTGTCCATTTAGAAGTGAAGATCTTAGTTACCAAAATCACTAAGTCATTGCCTCCGTGTTCATGGAACTGTGTTTTGTGGTCATTATTGAAAAAATACAATTTCAGTCTATTTATTTTGTATCTTTTGATCTCCAGCAGAATAACTTGAGTAACCCTCCCACACCTCCGGCTTCTCTCCCTCCTACTCCTCCTCCTGTGACCTGTCAAAAAATGGCAAATGGCTTTGCAACCACTGAGGAACTTGCTGGCAGAGCTGGGTTGTTAGTGGGCCATGATGGTATGTCAAATTGCCATTTCCCAAAGTATAAAATATAATAATATTATTTAACTTCAGCATGTGAATATACATATGTACATGAGATTATTTTCTTTAGTTGCCTCTGATTTTGTTTCACATACACATGAAATATCAATTTTAATGTTTGTTGTGCTTTTGTGTTTTCAGTTACTAAAGCTCTTGGGCCTAAACAATTTCCACTGCCCTTTAAACCACAGGATGACCTCCTGGTCAGAGCTATGGCCCAAGGGCCCAAGACTGTGGATGTTCCTGCTTCACTTCCAACACCTCCCCACAACAACCAGGAAGAGTTAAGGTAAAAGTTTATTTTTCCCAGAAGCATTCTTAATATTGTTTTCACATAAAACTTTATAGGAAGATGTATATTTAAAGCTGTTTTAATTTTACAATAGATTTTACAGATAATCGTATGAGAGACTGATCCATTAAACTGCTTGGTTGTGTTGTGGAGAGCTTTTATAGAGAGTCAGTCCAAGAGCAAAGGCAGGAATAAGACCTGTGATTTTGCTGGGATAGGGACCTCCTCATGAGGCACCTTCTCTACAAGGCGGTAAAAATGAACTTAGGAAAATCATCTGTAATGTTTAAAAAAATATGATTTATTATGATTCCTACCGATTATATATATATATATATATATATATATATATATATATATATATATATATATATATATATATATATACACATATAGCTAAAATGATAGATTTAACCAGCACTGTCTTTTCAATAGTTCATACAAAGTTGCTAAAGCTTACTAATTCATCATATTTCTCATGGTTTCCAAAATAAATATCTTTAATGTTGGTTAATTTCATAATTTTATTCTGTTTTTTCCCATTCTTTGTAAACATAATGTTTATTAGCATAGTTTCTGGTACATAGTAAGCACCTAACTGACTATGTTTACCACCTTCAGCACTGTCTAATATGCTGTAGGAAAACCATTCTTGTATATCATTTTAAAAGCGATTTTCCTTAGGCACAGTTCTGTCTATATCATTCTCCTTAATAAACTCCTGTGGCTTTAGCTAGCCTTTAGGACCAAATTTAAACTCTCTTTAGCTTTTAACATTCCTCAAAACCTGGTCCTAACTTTTCTTTCCTGCCTTACATGATACTTCTCCCACCTTCTGCAGTCCAGCTAAACCCACCATCTGGGTATTCCTCCTGTACAGCATTACCTCTTCCATTTGAATACCTTTGCCCTGGTAAAGACTACAGTCCTAACTCCTTGGTCTTCCAGAAGTCATGGAATCCCTGTCTTCCTTCAGGAAGTAGCTCTAGCACTGCCTTCAACATGAAGACTTTCCTTATTCCCCTTACTGCTACTACCTGCTTTGGCTGACTGCCTTATTTGTTCTTACTTATTCTGAATCCATTTATAAAGGTGATGAGGGCCTATCCAGGGGTGGGGAGCCTGCAGCCTCAAGGCCACACATGTCCTTCTAGGTCCTTGGATATAGCCTTTTGCCTAAGTCTAAGTTTTATAGAACCATCCTTTTATTAAGGGGATTTGTTCTGTGAAGTTTGGATTCAGTTAAAGGACCACACTTGAGGGCTTGGAGGGCCACATGCAGTCTTGAGGCTGCAGGTTCTCCACCCCTGAGAAGAGAAGAGGGGCCATATTTGCGATATGTTGTGTAGGTGAAATCAACATTTTGGACATGGGGGTGAGAGAGAAGGAGGAGTCCAGGTTCTCCCAGGTTCCTATGCTAAGGGACTAGAAGGATGGTGTTGCCCTCTACAGTAATATGGAAGGTAGGAGGAGGGCGTAGGGGGAAAGATAATGACTTTTGTTATGGCCTTAAAGTAAGTTTAAGGTGTTCTCTGGACTTCCAGTTCTAGGTGTTTGAAAGGCAGGTGGAGATACTAGATTAGAGGTCAGGAGTGATAGGAGGGCAGGGAAAATAGATTTGAGAATCATAAACAGAAAAATGGTAATTAAATGCATGGGAACTGATGAGATCACCAAGTGAAGGAATATAGAAGGATAAAAGGACCCAGGACAGAACCCTGAGGGACACCTATGGTAAGAGGGGCATGATTTAGAAAAGGATCCAGCAAGAGACAGAAAAGGAGTGGTTAGATAGGTAGAAGGAGAACCAAGATAGAGTGGTGCCATACAAACCTAGAGAATAGAAATCAAGTCACAGAGAGTGATTAGCAGTGTCAAAGACTACTGAGAAGTTAAGGATAATGAGAATTTAGAAAAGGCTGTTGGATTTGACAACTAAGATCATTAGTAACTGTGGATAGAGCAGCTTAGGTAGAATGATAAGGTTGGAAGTTGGATTTTAAGAGATTAGGAAGATAGTGAAAGGAAAGAAAGTAGAAACTCCTATTGTACACCACCCTTTCTACTTGTTCAGCTGCAAATGGCAGAAGAGATGTAGGACAATAGAGAAATCAAAGGATCAAGAAAGGGTTTTTACAGCATGGGAGTGAGTGTGGGGACATGGTTATGTTAGTAGGGAAAAATCCAATACCAGAGAGATTGAAAATGAGCAAAAGAATGGGGATGACAGAGGGGTCAGTCTTTTGGAAGAGATAAAACAATATGATCTCTTAAATAGGTAGAGGGGTTAGCCTTGTAAGGAGTAAGGCCACCTTTTCATGTAAGACAGGTGAAGAATGAGATCGTAGTAAATGGCATCTAAATGACTAAAGGTAAGAAACAGGGGAGAAGAGGGAGCCATCTGTAATTTCCTTAATTATCCCTCATAGAAACTGTCATCTATGCTATCTTCCTAAACTCTTCTTACATTTTATACCTTTTTAAACTCTACCTTCTATTAGGCTGATGAATATCATTTGTTTATTCATAGTATAGTATAGTATTTAGACTTAGATCCTGTCTCTTCCTGTTATTAGCTGTGACCTTAAGGGTTTATTATACTTTTTTTAGTTTTGAGTTTCCTCATATAAGAGAAATCCAGATTCACCCTACTGTTGATGATGTGATCAGTATAAGTATTCATATTTATATCACAGTAGTACAGTATTTCATAGTAAAAAGAAATAGGGAATTAGTGGAAACTTCGAGAAATATAAGAAGTTCCTTACTAGTGAAACTACAAATTTCAATGACTCTTTCTCCTTCAGGACCCAGGATCCCTGTAGTGATAGGGACACTCCTGAGAGCTTTGTTCCTTCTTCTTCTCCTGAAAGTGTAGTAGGAATGGAAATAAGCAGGTATCCAGACCTGTCACTGGTCAAAGAAGAACCTCCAGAACCTATCCCATCCCCTGTCATTCCAATTTTACCAAGTAGCAGTGGAAAAGGTAAAATTAATATATATCACAATTTTTTTTCTAAACAGTGTAATATTAATGTACTTAATTAACCTTTGGATTTTGATAATCAACTTTCACTGTTTTGTTTTTTAAGGTTCCGAAGCCAGACAGAATGACATAAAAGCTGAGCCTGGCTCAGGCACCCTGTTTTTCACGACTCCATTTGGCCCATCCCAGAATGGCCCTAAATCTGGCCTCATATCTGTGGCAATCACTTTACATCCCACCGCTGCTGAGGTAAGGTATAAAATGTCATACCATTTACACATGTATTTATATGCATAGACTGTATCTCCTGACTTTCAAATATCAAGATAAAGATTTTATGGTAACATTTTAAAAATTTTACGAGTGTTATATTTTGCAGTTTTTAAAAATTTGGATGTTAATATTTAATGCACAGTGGGCCTACTCTGAACACAGATTGAAACATACCCTATTTTTTACTGTATTTTTCTTGTGCTTTTTGGGGGTTTTTCTTTTGCAGCATGGCCAATATGGACATGTTTACATTATTTTATATGTATGATCCATCAAATTGCTTTGCTTTCTCAAAGGGGAGGGGGGAGAGAGAGAGAGAAATCAAAACTCAATTTTTAAAAATGATTGTTAATTGCTTTACATGTAATTGGGAAATATTTAACTAAAAAATATTTTAATAAAATTTTACATCCTTTTTAATGTATAAAAATTATTTTAAAGCATTTATTACCTCTGCCTCCCTTGGCCCTGTAAAAAATAAATAAAAATCATTATTATGTATAATTAAGTAAAACTGCTTTGGCCACATTCAAAAATAGATGTTTCGTTTTGCATTGGGCAATATCTCATAAGCTTTGTATCCCCTACAGTGTGCTCATAATATATGCTCTGTGAATGTTAGATGATTATTATATCTACTAATTTTTTTTATTTTATCATTTTTATCTAATATTTTAGTTTTCAACAATTGATTTCCACAAGATTATGAGTTACAAATTTTCTCCCCATTTCTACCCTCCTCCCCCATTCCCAGATGACATATATACTGATTGCTTCATTCCCCAGTCAGCCCCCCCTTCTTTCACCCCACTCCGCCCCATTCCCTTGCCCCTTACTTTCTCGTACGGCAGGGTAGATTTCTATGCCCCATTCGCTATATATCTTGTTTCCCAGCTGCATGCAAAAACCCAACTTTTTTTTTTAAGCATCTGCTTTTAAAACTTTGAGTTCCAAATTCTTTGCCCTCTTCCTTCCCACCTACCTTCCCTAGGAAGGCAAGCAATTCAACATAGATCACACATGTATCATTATGTAGAACACTTCCACAATGCTCATGTTGTGAAAGGCTAACTATATTTCTTTCCATCCTATCCTGTCCCCCTTTATTCAGTTTTCTCCCTTGACCCTGTCCCTTTTCAAAAGTGTTTGCTTTTGATTACCTCCTCCCCCATCTGCCCTCCCTTTTATCATCCCCCTTTTTTTATTCCCTTCCCCTTATTTTCCTGTGGAGTAAGATATCCAATTGAGTGTGTATGTTATTCCCTCCTCAAGTCAAATCCGATGAGAGTAAGATTCACTCATTCCTCCTCACCTGTCCCATCTTCCCTTTCAACAGAACTGCTTTTTCCTGCCACTTTATTGTGAGATAATTTACCCCATTCTGTCTCTCCCTTTCTCCCTCTCTCAATACATTCCTCTTCCCTTAATTTGATTTTATTTTTTTAGATATCATGCCTTCATATTCAATTCATCCTGTGCCCTCTCTCTATACTCCCTTCAACTCCCCTAATGCTGAGAAAGGTTTCATGAATTACACACATCATCTTTTCATGTAGGAATGTAAATATAACAGTTCAACTTTAGTAAGTCTTTTCACTGAGAAAGCTTGGAAGTCCTCTATTTTATTGAAAATCCATGTTTTGCCTTGGAGCATTATACTCAGTTTTGCTGGGTAGGTGATTCTTGGTTTTAATCCTAGCTCCTTTGACCTACAGAATATCATATTCTGATCACTTCAGTCTCTTAATGTAGAAGCTGCTAGATCTTGTGTAATTTCTTGAAAGATGATATCTAGGCTCTTTTTTTGATCATGGCTTTCAGGAAGTCCAGTAATTTTTAAATTATCTTTCATGGAACTATTCTCCAGGTCAGTGATTTTTCCTTTGGTTCTGTTTTATAATATCTTGATTTTTCATAAAGTTGCTAGCTTCCACTTGCTGATTTTTAAGGTGGCATTTTTTTTCAGTGGTCTTTGGGCCCTCCTTTTCCATTTGGCTAATTCTGCCTTTCAAGGCATTCTTCTCCTCACTGGCTTTTTGGAGCTCTTTTGCCATTTGAGTTAGTCTATTTTTAAGGTGTTATATTCTTCAGTATTTTTTTGGGTCTCCTTTGGCAAGTCATTGACTTGGTTTTCTCACATCACTCTCATTTCCCTTCCCTGTTTTTCCTCTACTTCTCTTACTTGGTTTTCCAAATACTTTTTGAGCTCTTCCATGGCCTCAGACCAATTCATATTTTTCTTGGAGGCTTTTGGTGTAGGCTCATTGACTTTGTTGACTTCTTCTGGCTTTATGTTTAGATCTTCTTTGTCACCAAAAAAGAAGTCTAGAGTTTGACTTTGAATCTGCGTTTGAGTCTTAATTTGTTTTCACTGCCTATTCATGTTCCCAGCCAACTACTTGACCCTTTAGCTTTTTGTCAGGATATGACTGCTTATAGAGTAGAGAATACTTTGTCCCAAGCTTTAGGATCCAAGCACTGCTGTTTTCAGAGCTACCTGTACTCCACTGTCACCCCAGGCTCTGCCACCACAGCACTCCTCCTCCCGCAAGAACCACCAACCAGGACCGCAATACAGATCCAAGCAGGGCACAGCAAGAGACTCTGCCTTTGTGCTCACAAAGTGCTTCTTGCACTCCCGCTCTGATCCGCTGCTAGGTTCCTCCCACTGTGTGAGCCAGGGACTCGGGAAGCAGCTAACACTGGAGCTCTGGAAGCAGCCTCAGGAGTTTCCTGCTGCTGCCACTGCCGCATCACTTCCGCCACCACTGCATCACCTCCGCCACCCCCAGGGCTGGTGATTAGACCACTCTGAACTCGATCCCGCAGTTTCCCTCTAACCTGCTCTTTGGCATTTGTGGGTTGAGAAGTCTGGTAACTGCCACAGCTCACTGATTCATGGCCCCAAGGCCTGTTCTGGCTGGCTGACTCTGGGTCTTCCTGTTGACCATCCAGGCTCTCCTGGGCTGGAGACCTGTTTCCCTCTGCTTTTTTGTGGGTTCTGCAGCTCGACAATTTGTTCAGAGCCATTTTTTACAGGTGTTTGGAGAGATTTGGGGGAGAGCAAGTCCCTGCTTTCCAGCTGCCATCTTGGCTCCACCCCTGGAAGAAACTAATGTTAAGCATATCTACTGATTTTGATCTTAGTTGTCTTGTTTAGTTTTGTGTCCATTCATTAGTTTCTAGCATGCTTTTGAATTGAAGTTAATTAATGGATATTTATCAGGGCACATTAGTGCAGTTAGTTTCATTGGTGTGATACGATCACTATTATGCTGATTTGAGAGTTCACTTCAGAATCTCTGTTATAATCAATGGTACTGGAAATGTGTTTTAGTTTAGCTTATTTAAGATTTGTTTGTTCTTTCATTTAGCTTTCAAACTCTTTCCAAATGAATATTAATACTTTGTTTTTCTTCTTTAGATACATTTTGAGACTTTTTCTCTGGGTTCTGAAAGGGGTTATTGAGTCACAAATTCTTGATTCTTTACAATGTTGTTAATGGTTTCATGATCATTCTGCACCTCTCCGTTAGGAGGTGTGTGGCCTATCATCTTCAGTCCTCCAAACTTGTTTCTCATTGCATTGATCAGATTTCAAAGGCCATTCAAAGTTGTTTTTCTGCATAATAACACTATCATTTTATAAAATGTTCCCTAGTTTTGTTTACTTCACTCTTCCTTAATTCATAGAGATCTCATTTTCCTCTGATACTATTTCACCATTTCTTGTGGCATAATATTCCGCTAAATACATATATAATTTGCTTATCCAATAAATAGGTAGCCCCCAATTTATTTCCTATTTTGATCTTTTTTAACCTTTTTCTTTTATCTCTATAGGGTATAGGCTTAGTAGCTGAAGTGTGAGGTATTACCTCAGAATTGTTTTAATTTGCATGTTTCTAATCAATAGTGATTTAGATAATTTTTTCTTGTAACTATTGATAGCTATTTCTTCTGAAATCTGCCTGTTCATATCATTTCACCATTTATCAGTTGAGGAATGGCTCTTATTTTTATAAATTTGATTCAGTTCCCTATATATTGGTGAAATGAGGACTTTATCAGAAAACTTGCAGTAAAAATTTTTTCCCAATTTACTTTCTTCTGCCTAATTTTGGCTGCATTAATTTTGTTTGTGCAAAAGTTTTTAAATTTCTGCAATCAGAATTATATGTTTTACTTCCTATGATCCTCTCTATTATTTGATCATAAACTTACTTCCCTAATCCATAGATCTGACAAGTACATTTACTCCTAACTTACGATATCACCCTTTCTTTCTAAATCATTTATCCATTTTGACATTATCTTGGTGTATATACAGTGTGAGATTTTGGTCAGTGTCTCGGTTCTGCCAAACTGCTTTCCAGTTTGCCAAGCTATTTTTATCAATAAGTAAATTCTTATCCACAAAGCTTTGACCTTTGTGTTTACCAAACACTAGCATACTAGGGTCATTTACTTCTGTGTATTATGTACCTAATCTGTTCTACTGATTCACCACTCTGGTTTTAGATAGATACTTCTTATTATTTGAAGAAAGACTCCACTTATTCCTATGCTTTCTAGTGTTTTTAATATAAATGGGAGTCATATTTTGTCAAAGGCTTTTTCTGCATCTGTTGATACATAATTACATGTAAGGGATTAGGGTATTTTTTGTTGTTGATATGGTCAATTATGCTGATAATTTTCCTGATATTGAATCAGCCCTGCCTTCCTGGTAAAAATTCTACCTGGTTATAGTGTATGATCTTTGTGATATATTGCTATGATCTGCTTGCTAATATTTTAAATTTTCCTTTAATATTCATTAACTTAGCTGATCTGTAGTTTTCTTTCTCTTTTTTTGCTCTCCCTGATTTAGGTAACAGCACTATATTTGTATTGTAGAAAGAACCTGGTAGAATTCCTTCTTTAAAACTTTTTGCATTTTTTGTGGTATTGGAATTCATTGATATTTAATTAAATATTTGGTAAAATTCACCTTCTTAGGGATCTCATTGATAACTTGTTCAATTTCTTTTTCTAAGATAGGGTTATTTAAGTATTGTATTTCTTCTGTTAATCTGGGCAGTTTATATTTTTGTAAGTATTCATCCATTTCACTTAGATTGTCAGTTTTACTGGTGTATAATTAGGCAAAGAAACTCCTGATAATAGCTTTAATTTCATCTTCATTGGTAGTGAATTACCTTTTTCATATTTTTTTTTTGGCTTCAGAGTGATGAATTTTAACCATGGGAACTTTTTTAAAAATAATTAATTTTTAATTTTTTTAAAAAAAAATTTTCGTTTTCAGCATTAATTTTCACAAGAGTTTGAATTACAAATTTTCTCCCCATTTCTACCCTCCCCCCGACTCCAAGATGACATATATTCTGATTGCCCCATTCCCCAGTCAGCCCTCCCTTCTGTCACCCCACTCCCTCGCATCTCCTTTTCCTTTACTTTCTTGTAGGGCAAGATGGATGTTTATGCCCCATTGGCTGTATATCTTATTTCTTACTTGCATGCAAAAACTTTTTTTTTGAACATTTTCTTTTTAAACTTTGAGTTCCAAATTCTCTCCCCTCTTCCCTCCCCACCCACCCTCCCTAAGAAGGGAAGCAACTCAACATAGGCCACATGTGTGTCATTATGTATGTATGTATATTCCCTTCAGCTACCCTAATACTGAAGTCTCATGAATTATACACATCATCTTTCCCTGTAGGAATGTAAACAAAACAGTTCAACTTTAGTAAGTACCTTGTGATTTCTCTTTCTTGTTTACCTTTTCGTGCTTCTCTTGATTCTTGTGTTTGAAAGTCAGATTTTCTATTCAGCTCTGGTCTTTTCACTGAGAAAGCTTGAAAGTCCTCTATTTTGTTGAAAATGCATATTTTGCTTGGAGCATGATACTCAGTTTTGCTGGGTAGGTGATTCTTGGTTTTACTCCTAGCTCCATTGACCTCCAGAATATCGTAGTCCAAGCCCTTTGGTCCCTTAATGTAGAAGCTGCTAGATCTTGTGTTATCCTGATTGTGTTTCCACAATACGCAAATTGTTTCTTTCTGGCTGCTTGCAGTATTTTCTCCTTGACCTGGGAACTCTAGAACTTGGCGACAATATTCCTAGGAGTTTTCTTTTTGGGATCTTTTTAAGGAAGCAATGGGTGCATTCTTTCAATTTCTGTTTTACTCTCTGGCTCTAGAATATCAGGGCAGTTCTCCTTGATAATTTATTGAAAGATGATATCTAGGCACTTTTTTTGATCATGGCTTTCAGGTAGTCCAGTCTTTTTTAAATTATCTCTCCTGGATCTATTTTCCAGGTCAGTGGTTTTTCCAGTGAGATATATTTGATATTGTCTTCCACTTTTTCATTCCTTTGGTTCTGTTTTATAATATCTTGATTCCTCTTAAAGTCACTAGCTTCCACTTGCCCCAGTCTAATTTTTAAGGTAGTATTTTCTTCAGTGGTCTTTTGGACCTCCTTTTCCATTTGTCTAATTCTGCCTTTCAAGGCATTCTTCTCATTGGCTTTTTGGAGCTCTTTTGCCATTTGAGTTAGTCTATTTTTTAAGGTGTTGTTTTCTTCAGTATATTTTTCAGTATTTTTTGGGTCTCCTTTAGCAAGTCATTGACTTGTTTTTCATGGTTTTCTTGCATCCTTCTCATTTCTCTTCCCAATTTTTCCTCTCCTTCTCTAACTTGCCTTTCCAAATCCTTTTTGACCTCTTCCATGACCTGAGAGCAGTTCATGGTTTTCTTGAAGGCTTTTGATGTAGGCTCATTGGCTTCGTTGACGACTTCTGGCTGTATGTTTTGGTCTTCTTTGTCACCAAAGAAAGATTCCAAAGTCTGGGCCTGAGTCTGGGTGTGTTTCGCTGCCTGGCCATGTTCCCAGCTAACTACTTGACCCTTGAGTTTTTTGTCAGGGTGTGACTGCTTGTAGAGTAGAGAGTACTTTGTTCCAAGTTTGAGGGGCTGCACTGTTGTTTTCAGAGCTATTTGTTTAAATTTATTTATTTAACATATTTAGTTTTCAGCATTGATTTTCACAAGACTTTGAATTACAAATTTTCTCCCCATTTCTACCCTCCCCCCCACTCCAAGATGGCGTATATTCTGGTTGCCCTGTTCCCCAGTCAGCCCTCCCTTCTGTCACCCCACTCCCCTCCCATCCCCTTTTCCCTTCCTTTCTTGTAGGGCAAGATAAATTTCTATGCCCCATTGCCTGTGTATCTTCTTTTTATAATCAAATTAACCAATGGTTTATCTGTCTTAGTGGGGGTTTTTTTTCCTTCATAAAAACTAGCTCCTAGTTTTATTTATTAGTTCACTGGCTTTTTTCAAACTTTTGCTTTTTATATACGCCTTTGATTTTCAGGATTTCCTTTTCATTGGTTAAGGGGATTTTTAATTTGTTTTTTCTAATATTTTAAATTGTATACCCAATTCATTGGTCTGTTCTTTTATTGATATATATGTTTGGAGATAACCCATTTTTTCTTAAGTACTGCTTTGTTTGTATCCCCCACATTTCAAATGTTGTCTCATTGTTGTCATTTTCTTCAGTTAAACTAGTGATTGTTTCTGTGATTTGTTCTTTGACTCAGTCATTCTTAGTCTCTAATTTTTAATCTGTGTTTCCATATCCCTTTATTGAATATAATTTTACTACATTATCATCTGAAAAACATGCTTTTAATATTTCTGCTTTTCTGCATTTGGTTATAAGGTTCTTATGTGCTAATACATGGTCAGTTTTTGTGGGGGTGCCATGTAAAGCTGAGAAAAAGTTATATTCCTTTCTATTTCCATTCAGTCTCCTCAAGAGGTCCATCATAGTTATCTAAGTCTATTCATCTTAACTTCTTTCTTATTTATTTTATGGTTAGTTGAGGTCCCCCGCATTTAGTTTTATTGTCTGTTTTCTTTGTCTAATTTATTTAACTTTTCCTTAATGAATTTGGATTCTACGAAATTTGGAGCATATATGTTTAGTGTTGATATTCATTGTCTGTGATACCTTTTGGGCACGGTGTCATTTCCTTGCTTATCCATTTTAATTAGGTCTTTTTTTTTACCTTTGCTTTACCTGAGATCATGATTTCTACCCCTTCCTTTTATCTAAAACATAATATATTTTACTCTAGCCCCTTATTTGAACTTTGTGTGTGTATTTCTGTTTCAAGTGTGTTTCTTGTAGAGAGAGAGAGAGAGAGAGAGAGAGAGAGAGAGAGAGAGGGCACAGGGTGAGTTGAAGATGAAGGGAAGATATCTAAAAGAACAAGTTATTGTTAGATTCTGGTTTCTAACATATTCTATTGTCTGCTTCCATTTTATGGGTGAGTTCATCCCATTCATATTCACAGTTATGATTAACTGTCCATTTCCCTCCATCCTATTTCCTTCTGTTTATCTTTCTCTTTTTATTCTGTCCTTTTCTAAAGTCTTTTGCTTCTGACCAGTGCCTTCTTTTACCCATCATCCTTTTTATCACCCCCCCCCACCATCACCCCCATTTCTCTTACCCCCTTCCTCTCCTACTTTTCTATTGAGTAAGATAGATTTCTGTTACCAGTTGAGAGAGAGAGTGTGTATGTGTGTGTGTGTGTGTATACTTATACAAATACACACAAACACACATTTCCCCATCTTTTTACCAATTGTGATGACAGTGACAATAAGGTAGGTTCAAGCATTGCCTCACCCCCACCCTGGTTTTCCCCATCATTGTAGACCTTCTTGACCTCTTTTATGAGCATTATTTTTCCCTATTCTTCCTCTCCCTTCCCCCTTTTCCCAAGGTATCACTTTTTCTCACCTATCCATTTTTTTTACATCATCCCAGCAAAATTGACTCCTGTGTTCTTTTTTGCCAAATATATTCCAAGTGTTCTGATCCTTTATTGTGGAACCTGGGGAATCTTATATGGTCCTGACTGTGGCAAGCATTTCAGATCAGGTGTTTATGCCTACATATTGTTGACAGTGATTTTTGTCCTTTTTTCTGTCATGGACACTTTCGGGAGTCTGGTGAAGCCTATGGAACCCTTCTCAGAACTGTCTTTAAATGTATAAATAAATCACGTAGAATTACAGAAGAAACCAATTATAATGAAAGCAAGCAAAATATTTTTAGCAAACAAGTTTCCTGACTCCAAGTTAAGAGTTATGGGTTAAAGGTCAAAATCAGTAAGAAATTAAAGGAAGAATACATTTTAAAATAGTTTGTATGCAGTTACAGTAGCTCCAGTCCTGCGTGGCTGACCATGGCGTCTGACTTGGGGAAAAAATGGACAAAATAAAGACTATCAGTATAAATAAAGACTCCAACTATCGCTGTTTCTTAGGCAAGGGGGAATTAATATAAAATAGTCACCAAGATAAGGAGGCAGAATGATTTCCAAAAAAATACTTATTCCAGCAAATACATTATTACATTTTTAAGCAAAGGGATATGACAAGCAGAGGCAACGTGGGTTTAAAGAATAAGTTAATTTATAATAAACCATACAGGAAGGTGACAGAAAAAGATCACTGGTTGGAGGTTTTATAAAGGTTTAATTGACTCCTTCTGACTCTTAGATTCTGAGATAATTATAAGCCAAATAATCCTCAAATAGTATAAAAAACAGTTGAGGCAGAAATGAGCTTGAGAACCCTAAGCTAAATCCTTCTGAGAACTTTTGAAGATGAAACCAGAAGTAATGAAGTGGGTATTCAGCAGTATAGATTATATTGCTCTTTTATGGTCTTCTCATCTTCTCAATGATAGTAGTAGAAACACTACATTTAGATTCTCCCTATTCTCAGCACTGGACAGACTACCTGAGGAAGAAGTGGTCATATGCATTCAAGAATAACTGCAGGACCTGACCAAATACCAATCTAAAGCCTAAAGAGGAAATTGGATTGAACCATATTTGAGTTGTGCAGAATTTCAGTTTTGCAAAGCTGTTTGCTTCTCCCGCTGCCTTCCTTTTTAATAGCAATTCGTGATACCGGTTTGGCTGTAATTTTTTGCACAATTGCAATCGTAGGTACAAAATGGGAAAATAATTGATGGAAGTAAGTAGACTATTTGTTGGAAAGAGTGACAAGCAAAAGTAATGTCACTGACATTAAGGATATGTATGACTAGGTAAGGCAACCAGTTATATAGACTCAGCAGTACTTCTTAAACTGTGGGCCCAGAAGGGGTCACGAATAGAAAAAGTTTAAGAAGCCTGGAGACAGAGTGAAGAATAATCATAGACAGATGGCTCAAAAGCTGCTACAGAAGAGAACCAGATAAAATTTTGAGTGTGTTGGGTAGAGTTCTAGAATATTTTTAGAATGATATACAGAAGAATTGCACAGCAAAGCATTACCAGATTTGTGTTTTACCCTTATACAGGGAGTACCCATAACTGTGTGTTCTCAGGTCTGTTGTAGTGCAATTAATATTGCTGTTTATCAAATATTTTTTTTAAATTTTGAGACATCATATAAAGTTCCAAATAATGTAACAGGAAGATTTCTTAAAACAATGCTATTTTATGATATCCTCTTGTTCATTGTTACGTTTGGATAACATCTAGCTCTTTACTTGTTGTTTTTAGAATATTAGTAGTGTTGTGGCTGCATTTTCCGATCTTCTTCACGTACGAATTCCTAACAGTTATGAGGTCAGTAATGCTCCAGATATTCCTTCCCATGTGGGCTTGATAAATGGCTCTCGCGCAAACCCTGGCTTAGAATATCGGCAGCAGTTACTCCCGCATGCTCCTCCACCAGTATCTGTGAGCCACGGAAGACTAGTAGCCTCTTACAAACTCAAACCACCAAATGTGCCATTTCCTCCAACAAGCAATGGTGAGTTAGCTTGTGACATTCTCATTTGTAATTCTTAAGGAATAAATTGTGATTGGTCAGTTTATAATTCATACTTGTATACTGTACCAGGGGATGTGTATCATATTTATCATTCAGGCATTTCCTCAATCCCTAGGACTTTGTTAGGTGTCCTTTTCTTTTCTCTCAAAGTACGTGACATAGCAATATAAAATAAAATAGACTTGTAATTCTCATTGGTGTAGAGTTGGATAGATTAGTTGTATGACCCTGAGCAAATCATTTTAACCCTGTTTGCCTTAGTTTCCTCATCTGTCAGAGTAGCTGGAGAAGGAAATGGCAAACCATTCCAGTATCTATGCCAAGAAAACCCCAAATGGGATCACAAAGAATAGTAATAGATGAAATGACTGAACAGCAAAATAGTTTAGTTGGGGAGAAATAATTTAAATAGAAAGGCTAATTAACAATTGATTTAAAAAATCAGCTCTTTCATATGAGGTTCTGCTGGAAGTACTGTTTCACAGCTACAATGAATCTTTTTTTGTTGTCTTAAAGCATAAGCATTTTTTGTAAATATGTCATTTTCGTCTATTTTTGCTTGCATAAAATATATGCTACATGAATTAAAAATAACTTTTGTCAAATAATAATTGTAATTAGTTCATACCTATAATTGAAAATGTTTACCCTGTGTCTGAATTTTCTTTGTATAAATAAAATCATGCAACTTCTACCTCATTTTTTGTATTTTCCTAACTTAAGTCTGAGCCCTCCGTTACTCTCTTAAACTGTATTTTCTTAAATAAGGCTTGTCACTGTGAATTCAAGTTTGTATATTTCCTTTAATGTTTATTTGCAGTTGTTTACAATCTCTTAACAAATTATTATTTTTCAGGTCTAGCTGGTTATAAGGATCATAATCAAAACATTACTGATAACTCTGCACTCAGACCACAGTGGTGTTGTCATTGTAAAGTTGTCATTCTTGGTAGTGGTGTTCGGAAATCCTTCAAAGGTCCAGGCTTTCTGAAACAGGTATTTAAAAGCTATATTGCTTTTTCTCAGTTAAACTAGATTTGCAATAGATGTATGGAAAGAGAGAGAGAGAGAGAGAGCGCACGCGCCATAGTGCAGTTTTAAGTTAAGACTTTGGGGAGTAACCATATGTGTGTATTCATTATAGGCTCCAAAATTTCCTTGAGACATTGAATAAATTCTTATTAGACTAGCATTTTCAGTTGCTTAAAGGATTTCAACAACACAATCTTTTTTTCAAAAATGACTTTTTTTCATTATTGAGAAACATTAAACCAGGAACCATTTCAGGATTCATAACTATTAACTGTTCTAGAGTTTTAATGGTGTAGAAATAGTTTTTACATTGTAAATGATGAACCAGACAATTTCGATTTTGTAAACTCCAGGTTTTTTTGCAAAGGGAAGGAAGGAACAGGAAATGGTGGTAGTGGCATAAGTACACACACACACACACAGTCTTGGCAGCCAGAATCAACATTTTATATTTGCTTGTGCAGCTTTTTGTGATCATCTTTGATGCAAGAATGGAGTAAACTATGAAAAGGAAAAAATATTTCTGCTGCTCATGTTTCCTAAGTTCATTTATCTCCATCTACTACATGTCTATACTAGATATTTGGACGATAGTTACCTTTTACTTTTAAGTCAAAAGTGAGTCATTTTCTATAACATAGGATTCAAAGCACAAAACTCTGTGACACACTCAGTTTTCGCTGCCACTTTAGCTGGGGGAAACAATAAGTCAGGGAACAGGAGGAGGGTTCTGAGCTACATTCACCAATAGTGTTCATCTTTAGCTTACTGGATGTTTCTTGAGTGATTTATAATGTCGAAATGCTCACATACCTTTTCTCTTTGATTCTCAGGATTCCCAAGAAAGCCCTGATAGAGGGGAAAAGGACATTGTATTTTGTAGTAATAACTGTTTTGTTCTTTATTCAACAACTGTACAAGGAAAAAACACAGAACACAAGGTAACAATGTAAACATTAAGATGTAGTAGTGGTTTAGTGCTGTTTGATTTTGTCATAAAGCTGATGATTTACTTACTTAAATTTGACATCAATGATCCGTAATTTCATTCCATAACCATTTGTAATACATAATGAAAAATTGAAGGCAAATTCCTCCGCATGGTAGTTGTTGGAAAATCTGATGGACAGAACCCAAAAAAGGGGGAAATGTAAAGAACTTTTTCAAGATCACATCTCATTCCTAACACTATCATGGCTAGGACTTGAATCTAGTTTTCCTGCCTTCTCTTCTGGAGGACCTGAAATAATTTCTTTCATGATTCTATTTTTGTTCTCTTAAAACTGCAAAAAATATTCTTTTGAGAAGGTGAATATTTTTGTATGAGGAACCCTGTACATTCCTTTCCATCTTAGTAGAGGAAAAAATCTCTACTTTATTTGTTTTCATATAATGTAAGAGCCACTTACATTAACAGTACATTTCTAAGATGATGTGCTCCATGAGCATTATTCAGCTTTTACAACCTTGTTGTTCTTATTATCCAGCAAACATTTTAAATGCATTGATACCTTATGTATTGATAAAACACAATTCCTAGCCAATACCTAAATAAACATCCCTACAAAGTACATTCTCAAAAATGTTGATTTCAGTAAGGCTTTCTTAAGTACCTGCTTTACACAGAACACTGTTAGATACTTCGGGTCTGTCGCTTTCATGATGATTCTCTTTTTGAGAGGAGGGAAGTAGGGCTCTTGCTTCTTAATTTCACTTCTCTTTGTTATATGTTTCTGCAGAAAAGGCACCATGTAAATCCAAAGAATTATTTAAAGCACTTTTAAAGGGGTTAGCTTCATTGACCCTATGATTGATTAAACTTAGTTATGTAATGCAACTTATTAGCATTAATATATAACCTAGAGAGGTTGGCGGGAAGAGATGCAAAAGTACTATTGAAGTGAGAAGGAACGTTGAACTGAAAGATCAGTCACCAGACCTCCCCTAATGTCATCTGTTGTGGTCAAATCTTTGACATCTTAGATTGACTCTGCTACTTTTCATCGTCTAGTTACTTCCTCTCTTTCTCTCCCTATAATTTCTAAAGCTTTATTCTCGACCAAGTTTAAAAAAAAATCACTAAGCATCTGAGTTTCTTGCTTTAAGCATGTTCAAATTTGAACACGTCTTAGGGTTATTTATCACTGTTCTTTCTAACATGATTTCTTTTTATTTTACAGGATTCGCTCCCTTCCTTGCCGCACTCACCGACAAAAGAGATGCCCCCTAAAGCATTCCATCAATACAATACCAACATCTCTACCTTAGATGTCCATTGTCTCCCACAGCTTCAGGAAAAAGTCTCTCCTCCAACATCACCTCCCATTACTTTCCCTCCTGCCTTGGAAGCAGCCAAAGTAGAGACAAAGCCAGATGAACTGAAAGTGACAGTAAAATTGAAACCTCGCTTGAGAGCCATTCATAGTGCTTTTGATGATTGTAGACCACTAAGTAAGAAATGGAAAGGGATGAAATGGAAGAAGTGGAGCATTCATATTGTAATTCCCAAAGGGACTTTCAAACCACCTTGTGAAGATGAAATAGATGAGTTCCTGAAAAAACGGGGCACTTCCCTGAAACCCGACCCTGTGCCTAAAGACTATAGGAAGTGTTGCTTCTGTCACGAAGAAGGGGATGGATTAACTGATGGGCCTGCAAGGCTGCTTAACCTTGACTTAGATCTTTGGGTCCATTTGAACTGTGCTCTTTGGTCCACAGAGGTCTACGAGACGCAAGCTGGTGCCTTAATAAATGTGGAACTGGCACTTCGGAGGGGCCTACAAATGAAATGTGTATTCTGTCACAAAATGGGTGCCACTGGCGGCTGTCACAGGTTTAGGTGCACCAACATTTATCACTTTACCTGTGCCATTAAAGCACAATGCATGTTTTTTAAGGACAAAACAATGCTTTGCCCCTTGCACAAGCCAAAGGGAACTCATGAGCAAGAATTAAGTTATTTTGCAGTTTTTAGAAGGGTCTACGTCCAACGAGATGAGGTTCGTCAGATAGCTAGCATTGTGCAGCGTGGAGAACGTGACCACACTTTCCGAGTAGGAAGCCTCATCTTCCACACAATTGGTCAGCTGTTACCACAGCAGATGCAAGCATTCCATTCTTCTAAAGCTCTCTTCCCTGTTGGATATGAAGCCAGCCGATTATATTGGAGTATGCGGTATGCAAATAGACGTTGTCGCTATTTATGTTCTATTGAGGAGAAGGATGGGCTTCCCATGTTTGTGATCAAGATTGTGGAGCAAGGTCATGAAGATCTTGTTCTTTCTGATACCTCTCCTAAAGGTAACATGCAATTCTGTTAACTGTATTTTTGTTACACAGAATTATCGCGACTTTTCCATATATTCTCCATTCTTCCTAATTCCCCCCCTCCACTTTTTTGTTTCATATTCTAAAGCAGCCTTTGATAAATTGTTAAGAATTATGTTTTGAAATACAAGATGAAATTCTCTATACCATCTTGATTGGATTATGATACAATTTTTGGAAGACAAACTGTGATCCTAGTCGCTTCAGAAGATCCAGGTCAAGGTGTTTTTTAAATAAAGATTTTCAAAAATGATTCTGGTAGTGATTAAATCAGGCTTGCCATATTATTCACCTTGAAACCTATATCCTATTATATAAAACTCCTGTTGTTGCTATTTCTATACATGGAGTCTGTCAGGAGTTGGGTATTATCTGGGGATTAGATCTGAGAAATACTTGCAGCAACTTACTTAGACAGAATTTAGTTGAAAATAAGCACTGGTGGAATCGGCATTCCAAATTTGGTGGTTTGGGGCTACCTGAAATGACTGACTACGAATCAGGGTATATCATTTAAGGAAAATTTAGTTACTCTTGTGCACTGTGGTCAACCATATTAGAAAAATTGGATTTGTTCCTGAAGCTAAAGGGAAGGTGTTACCTTAGAAGTCATCAGATCTACCTTCCTCCTTTTACAAGTGAGGAAACTGAGGTTCACAAAGATTGTCTGCCCATAGTTGCAAAGTGGCAAAGCCAGGACTAGAACTCAACTCTCTGGACTTGCAAACCAGCGAATGCTCTTAAATTGCTTTTTAAGATACACTAGTAACACCTCTTCCCCTGCTACTTGGACCCTGGTCTGAGATGTGAAATAGAAAAAACAAAGCTTTCTAACAATAAGGATTTTTACTATATTTAATAAAGAAAAGTGGTTTGGAATGAGCTTCTAGTTCAGCATCTACTGTACTTTATGGGGAACAGGGATTCTCTAGCTTCCATGTGTATTTCATTACAGACTCCTATTAAAACTAGAGCTATTAAAGCCTTTGAAGTTTAAAGGTGTTCAGTAATGAACTAGCCACAAAGATAGGCAATGCCAAACATGACTTTGGCATGTTCCTTGACCTCTAGTTGTTTCTTATAATTTGGCTAGGAGAAATTAGGCAAGCAGAGAGAAGCAGTGCCAAATGAAATTAAATTAGCTTTTATTAAATTTCTTATGGCTTTGGGACCACGGGCAGAGTTGAATAGAGAAAATTTAGATACAAGTTTTTGTCTCTGTCCTTAAACAGACACATTCCATAGACACAATTGACTTTCTTATTCCAGCTTTAGACTGACCATAGCATCTTTAGTCAGACAGTTGTACACACGTTGGCCTGTGATCCCAGAAACACAGAAGAAATTTAATAATACGTCAGTAAATTTAGCTTGGTATTGCCTCTCCCTACTCACAAAACTTCTAGCCAAATTTAAGGCAAACGACTAGAAGGCAGGGAACATGTCAAAATTATTTTCTTTTACATTGCCTATCATTGTGAATATTCATTACTGAACAGTGTTGAAGTTCAAAGGTGCTAAGAGCATTTTAACTGCTTTTTCATCAAGGTGACTTCTTAGGTTATGTTAGTCAAGAGAAAATGAGTTAATTTTTTTAAATTAAGATTTCTGTAAAATGCCTATATAAAATATTGACATGAAGTTGGTCACCATAAGGTATATAAACTGCATTAACTCATTGGGATTTAATTTTGATGTTATTACAGTGAATAAATTTCTGGTTGACTAAGGTGAACTCTTCTCATTTTCATGTAATTATTAATGTAGTGATTATTGTTAGTGGAGAGATTCAATGTTGGTAGATACATTTTGGGAAATAGTTGTTGATAAGTCTTGACTATTCTTTAGTATTTTTTCTTGAGTTCTTTGTGTGTTATTCATTCATTTTTATGTCACCATAATGTCTTGTCACTGTAATTTTTTTCTTTGTCATTTAGGTGTTTGGGATAAAATTTTGGAGCCTGTTGCATGTGTTCGAAAAGAATCTGACATGCTTCAGCTCTTTCCTGGATATTTAAAAGGAGAAGATCTGTTTGGTTTGACAGTCTCTGCTGTGGCAAGAATAGCTGAATCAGTGAGTACTTTGATTAAGTTGAAAAATAGAAATATTCTTTCATCCTGGAAAATTCCTTTTGATTTTATTCACATGAAGTACTTGGTCATCCATTCATATATTCATTCAACAGCTATTTATTACGTGTCTGTCATGAAGCAAGCCTTATTGTATGGAAATTCAGAAATAATAAAGGCTTGATCTTTGTCCTCATGACTCATAATCTTTGCTGCCAACTGATTTACTCTAAAGATGGTGTTATTTTTGGATATGACTTGTTCATCAGAGTTGAATTATTTCCCACCCAGTTGTGGAATACCCATAACTGAGGCTAAAAGGCAGACTTTTTCAAGGGCAATAATTGTTGATGTTAGAAACTCACTTGTGGAAAGCACAAAAAAATCCCTACAGGTTATTTACTAGAACTGTATGATTTCCCTCTTGGATGATGGCCTGACACTCCACGAATGAATCTGTTTGTTAAAAAAAAGAAATCAAGGTTATGGGAGTTTATATATTGGAGAGACAGAGTCTGGGAAGTAAATTAAAATAGAAATTCTCTTAGAAATAAGTTACATTTCCCTAAAATAGTCTGAATATTAACCTCACATCTCTGACCTCATGTGCTGTGATATGTAAAATGGAAACAAAACTGATATGCAAAAACAGCCAAGAAAACAAACAGTATAAACAGTGGGCGTGTGAGACTTAAAATTCCAAGGAATTATTGGAAACCTGGAGCTATTCATACTGACACACGTATCAGAAGTTGAAGTTGTTTCCCAAGCCCTAGAGTGTTTTATAAAGAGGTGCAGGTTCTAAAATCCCATTTGATTATATGCATTGCTTTCAATCTCATGAAAAGAGCCCTATCTTTTCCTTTTTTAGGGGAAAGTTGGCAGGGTTCACTAAATAATCTCTTTAAAGATCAGTTTGCATATTCATACATAAATGTTTGGTGCCATGCAAATATTTGGTCTCTGCTCAGCCACTTTACTCTACTTTGTGAACTTTGGTAGGTTACTCTCCTTTATTTTTAAAATAAGTGGGTTGGGCTAGATGATTTCTTAGTTCCATTCTGTGATGTATGGTGTATGCATGTAGCTTTTAGAAATAGCTTAGAAACAAAAAAGTGCACCTTTATTGTTGAAGATGTTTACAGGCAGTATTCACATAGATGTGGAATGACATTTTCATAGGAGATTCCAGATCTCTTTTGCCATGCTTGCACTTAAATTTATTGTACAGGATTAGATCCCTTTCTTGCCACATTCATCAACAAAAGAGATGCCCCTTGATGGTCCTGGTGACTAGATATTGTGTAGGATATTTCTCAGGTGTGTTAACTTTTGTCTGTTTCAATCTTCCTTTCAGCTTCCTGGGGTTGAGGCATGTGAAAACTATACCTTCAGATATGGCCGAAATCCTCTCATGGAACTTCCTCTTGCCATTAACCCCACGGGCTGTGCCCGTTCTGAACCTAAAATGAGTACCCATGTCAAGAGGTTTGTGTTAAGGTATTTTGTTTTAACTTCACATAGTACAGCCCAGGGTTTCTAGGCTCTGTAGTGGTTTTCTTGTGCTTTTATATGTCTGCTGCTCACAAACCCTGTTGTCTCTGGCTGTGTATGTGCATGCCCAAATGAAAAGAGCTCTGCTGTGTTGTATTTGCTAATCAGCTTTCAATGTATGTGTGTCTTACCAGAAAGAATTGGAAAAACAATATGACTTTGTTCCTTATTCAGAGATGTCTTCAGTTTTCTTTGTATTTTTCTGTTTATATGCCAATGCCTACAGGCCTCACACCTTGAATAGCACCAGCACCTCGAAATCCTTTCAGAGCACAGTCACTGGAGAGTTGAATGCCCCTTATAGTAAACAGTTTGTCCATTCTAAATCCTCTCAATACCGCAAAATGAAGACTGAATGGAAATCCAATGTGTATTTAGCACGGTCTAGGATTCAGGTGAGCTGGAACTCTTTTCTGTTTTATATGTTTTCTGCTCTGCATAGAAGTTTGATGAAATTTATATAACATATGTGGTAAGAATTTCACATAGCTGTTAGGACAGTTTTTAATATCTATTGTCTCCACTTCATTTATTTCTGTGCCAAAATAATTTGCCATACATGACAGTGTGATGATTAACTGTAGATTCAGGTTATGAGTTATTTTACTCCAGGTAACGAACTAATGTTTAAATTACGGTGACAGTTTCAAACACCTGAAGGGAGTGGTATCTATCACAATGTGGGCATTGAATAAAAGTGAGCCAGAGAAGGGTGGGAAACAGGATGCCATATAAGTTTCAGTGAGTTAGGAGGTTGAACAACTATCAATTTCTTCATTATTTCCAAAGAATAAGAAAGCCACTCTGAAAACAGGAGAATGTGGACCTAATTTTCCCACTATCTTGGTTGATAGAAATCATGTTTTAATTTTATAGTCCTGAAAGATGTTATTTATTTTAGATACTGTACCAAGTACTCTTAGTATGTTAAGTCAAGTGGATTAAAAACATAGAGAAAATTTGCTCCTTACTCATCCAAAGAATCAGAGCCCATGAAATTTTAAAAGTTGAGCCATACTTTGAAACTTCTATTCCCACCCTGAATTATTCATCCTGCCATATGGTTAGCTTCTGGATAAATTTGTAGAGTAATGCTGAAAAATAATCTTTGCATGGAGAAAATATACAGCAATGATTTTTTAAAAATTCCTTGTCAAGCTATTATCTCCTCCAAGGACACTGGGAAAACTCAGATTAGTAGATAAGTTGCACAGGAATTTTTGGTGATATTATTCACTACTCAGGTGCAGTCATAATTGAACTAACATAAGGTACATCTTTTAAAGAGACAGAGGATAAGATGATGTCTGTTTAAAAGAGTATTATCACCATCTTGCCAGTCTTGCACAATAGAATCCAGTCCACATGAAAAACCTATTTTCTTAGCCATTTCCATTATAGGCTAACAACCATGTTTCACTGAAGATGCTTCCAAGAATGAATCCTTTTCACTAAATAGGATTTACTATCCCTCTTCTTGCTATTGGTTCCTGCAGATTTTCTAACAAGGACAGGAATGTTATTCCCCCTTTGTTGAAACTGCCCTGAAATCTTTGCTTTAAGGTCTTCCTTTCCACCCAAACAATAGTAAGTGAAATATTAGCTGCTACTGTATTTAGCCCATTAGCTCATTCTACTTCCTCCTGTTTTCACATGGTCATCTTAGTATAGTGCTACATGGCAGCAAGAGAACATGTTAACTCATCATGAAAGGCTGAAATTGTCGTCTGTGTGTATACGTGTGTGTGTGTGTGTGTGTGTGTGTGTGTAATGTATTTTCCTAAGGGTCAGGTCTGATCATGTCACTCCTCTACCCTGTAAATTCCAAAGACTTGCTATTGCCTCTGGACTAAAACAATCTCCTCTCTATCTTCTAAAACACTCGACTACCTGGCCCTCACCTATTTTTCTAGCCCTCTCTGGATCTTACTCCCACTTCGATGCTCTTATGTTCCAGCCAAACTGCCCTTTTCTCTTTTTTTTTTTTTTCCCATATGCAGTATTCCGCACATCCCATTTTCACATCTTTGCACTGGATATCTCTTATGCTTAGAATGGACCGCTACTTTATCTTGACCTCATAAATCCCCTTCTTCCTTTAAGATATAGCTCAGGCACCATCTTTTGTATGAAATATTTCTTGATCCCCTCAACTTTTAGGGCTTTCTCTTTCAAACGACATTGTATTTATTCTCTAATCTCTATGTGTCTGTGTTCTTCTGTTCCCCTATTAGAATCTAAACCACTTGCAAGTGAGGATTTTGTAAACATGGTACTTGACACGTAGTAGCTATTCAATAAATACTTGATTGATTAAAAATAGCACTTCTTAGGTCAGGATTTATTTTGTTGTTCAGAATATCTAACATTAATAGCAATGAAGATCAAAAGCTTCTCTAGGAATCTGCACTGTATGTAGGTATACCTTTAAGCAACCTTGTTGAAGACTTAGAATGCTATATACAAAAAAATGAAAGTGAATTCATTATGATATGAAGGGACAAAGTCAGGGTAACGATGGTGGAATGTAAAAAGATTATATACAGATTGTGATGGTTTTAGTAGAAGTATATGGAAAAAGTCTTTGAATAGTCCAAGGAGAGTAATGAGTTCATGAATTTCAAACTATAGCATATACAGTGAAAAAACTATTAGAGTCTAGTTGATATTTTAGGTATGTTGTTTTTTTTTTAATCCACATACAATTGATGTTCTTGATGCAGTTCTGAATTTCATCTTCTTTTACAGGGACTAGGCTTATATGCTGCTAGAGACATTGAAAAGCACACCATGGTCATTGAATACATCGGAACCATCATCCGAAATGAAGTAGCAAACAGAAAAGAAAAACTTTATGAGTCTCAGGTAGGTCTGTTCTCTGTACGTGCTTGCAAATCTTATTGTACTCAAACTGATACAAGCTTCCATTGTGACCAAATCTGGTCATCTTGTTCAATCAACATTGAGTAAAATGGTTGTACCTTCTCTCTTCCCATCCTCCCTTTTTTGTAGATAGTCACACAATGTTACATGTATCTTTACCAGAGTTAGCATTTGTAATATGGAAGTGATTGGCCAGTGAGATGTGCAGATTGAAGTATAAGTCTAGTAAAGAGTGTCCTGTTGTAGGTGGGTGATTGCTGAAGGCTTCTTGTTGGGGAAAGTGACACCAAATACTCATTTCTCTCCCCTCTTTTAGAATCGGGGCGTGTACATGTTCCGCATTGATAACGATCATGTCATTGATGCCACACTGACAGGAGGGCCTGCAAGGTAGGTGACCCTAGAAAGGGTTACGTTCTTTCCCTGAGTTGTTCACATAATAGCAAAGGAGAAATTGAAGAAGGATTTGAGTAGTGTGATGCTGTTAAGGATTTCTCTAGTTAGTCTAAGGACAGATAAATCATACAAAAAACAAATCTTGTAAATTTATGTAAGTTATTTGCAGTTTTTCAAGGTAAGGGTTGAAAGAAGAAGAGTTAGGGATTTTCCTCTTAATAGAAATTGAGGTTTTTTTTAATCTTTCTATAATCACTTAGAATAAAGAAATCCTTTCCAAAATGATGATTTTGCAGGTATATCAACCATTCATGTGCACCTAATTGTGTGGCTGAGGTGGTGACATTTGAAAGAGGACATAAAATCATCATTAGTTCAAATCGGAGAATCCAGAAGGGGGAAGAAGTAAGTAATTGAGGGGATATTGGGATTTTTCTTTAAGAAAATTATTATTGTGCAAAAGGCCTTGACAAATTTTGCCTGAGGAAATTGAATTCATCAAAAAAAAATATTTATGCTACTAAATGGGTCAGGTCATCCCAAGATGTTAATAAGAGTTTTTGATGGAATTATGGGTAGTAGAGAGAGCCCTGAGGAGCTGATAATGAATTCTTAAAATGGGATCAGTTGTCCTCTGCCTTTTTTACGCTCTCCTTTAACATGGCTATAATTCTAAGAAGCGCAGAGCTTCCCATAATGCTGTGGCAATGGTTCTTTATAAAATAGTCTCTAGGGAAGGGAGTATATGAGTAAAGGGAACATAAAGTTTTGCAAATTATTTGTTTTTGAACAGACAACATCATTTAGCCACATGCACAAAACTGGTACCTTGTTTTTTTATAAACACAAAGACTTTTGTAATTTTTTCTATCTTAGATATCAGAAACTACCACTGAATACAATATAATATTAAAATTGGAATCTGCTTTGGAACTTTGTGGTGCAACACACACACACACACACACACCACACCACACCACACCACACCACAACGATACCATACCATACCATACCATACCATACCACAACAAACTGGTGATCATCTGCAGGGATCTTACAGCCTATTAAACTTCTTGGGAAGCTTTAATTCTGGAGTTTTCCTTTCCTATATTGAGTTAAAATCTGCTTCCCTATAATTTCTGCCATTTGGTCCCAATTCTAGTTTCTACAACAACAAACAACTCTGATTCCTCTTCACATATTAGTTCATTAAATAGTCCTTGGCAACTGCTGTGTAATATCCCCATGTCCTCCATTTATTCTTCATATTGTTTGAATTATAGATGTCTTATCATTCTGACTGTTCCCCTTCCAAATCTGTCAGATTCCTATTTTAAATGTATTGAACATGAGATGTAGTCTCTCTGGTGAGGAGTAGAGTAGGCTGCGCCTTTTATGATCTGGACAACACTATACTTCAGTTAATACAAATAATGATATTTATATTTACATATGACTTTACAGTTTGAGAACTGCCTTCCTCACAGTAGTTGTGTAAGGTGTTAGTGATGCAACTGTTTGGATCCCTATTTTACAAATGAGAAAACTGAGATTTATATTAAATGACTTGTCTTCAGGTCTTAGGACTACAATTTATATCCCGCTCTAGGCATAGGCCAGTTCTCACCTGTTACATCTTGTGTCCGTGTCAAAATTTCAATTGCCATTTTTCCCCCTCTTTTCTTGTATGCAGCCATCATCATACTTGTGACCCACTAAGTTTGTGCTCAGAATTCAGTTGTTTTTCCATACAAAGTGCTGTCAAAATAGGTTTTCCCCTGTCCTGTACTTGGGTAATTTGTTTTAAACTTCCTTGATGGATTTTACATTTAGCTTCTTACATTATCCTATTTAACTTTGATTTTGTGAATTCTGGACCATTGTTTCATCTAGATTGATGGTCTTTTAAGTCTGAGTCAGCAATATTCCTTAGTAATTTTTCTTCCTAGCTAAATGTCATCCATAGATTAGATAGACATGCTCCACTATCTTCACTCACTTAATGAAAATATGGAATAGGACAGGGCCAGAACCAGAGTGGAGATGTCCCTATAAGTAGACAGAGATTCATCATTCTTAGAGTACAGTATGTCCCATCTGCCCCCCTACCCCCATCTCTGTCCTGGAACCTTGTCTATACACGTGTGTGTGTGTGTGTGTGTGTGATCTCATCAGTCACAGGTTCAGTATGTCTGTACCAGTGGCTCCCAAATCTATATCATTAGCCCCAAAGTCTTTCTTGAACTCTAGTCATCACTACTCACATGTCCATAGGCATCTTGAACTCAACATGCCAGAAATGAAGCCTTCTCTTTCCCCCACCACCTTGCCATCCTCCATCCAATCAACCCCTTCTCCACATTTTCCTGTACCTAAAAAAGAATAGTATCAGAAAAATTGAGGTGTTTTAACAGAGAAGATTAGAGGAAGGAGGCGGTACCTGAACTGAGCTTTAAAGGAAGACAAGGATTCAAGAGTCCTACAGGAATTCAGGAATCCTAGTCCTACAGGAGAACTCGTGTGAATGCAGTAAGGCAGGGAATCATTAATTTTCTCATTTGGTTTGTACATAGAAATCCTTAAGAGAAATAGTAGAAAAATGAGCCTGGAAAAGGTGGTGGTACCTAGACAGTAGAGGGCCTTAAAGTTCAGGTTAAGAAGTTTGTATTTAACCCTATAAGCAATGGAGACCCACTTCAGAGAAGTAGTAATTGTTAGACCTATGCTTTAGGAAGAGGAATAAACTGTTTCTTATGAGTAGAGAGAAGGGAAAACATGGCAATGTTACATAGGTAGAAATGGCCTGAATTCATTTAAGGAGATGAGGGAGAGGGTTAAGGATGGCTGTAAGGCTCATAATTTCTTCAGTAAGACAGAAAGGAGCAAGAGAAAGGAAATACTGGAGGAAGGGCAGGGCAGGAGGAATAATGAATTCTTTTTTATACATGTGGAGCTCTAGATATCCAGAATTTATCCCAGCAGACATGTGACAGTGCTCTGCTGGAGTTCAGATTAGGCCTATGTGGATTTTGGAGAATGTTACAAAACATATGTTTAATATTATATAATATATAATGTGTGTGTATAAATAGGTCGTTTAGTATATGCATATTTGCAGGGGCATAATGCTTGAATCTGTGGGAGCTGAAATCTCCAAGAGAGCAAGTGTACCAGGAGATCTATGACAGCTTGGGGAAAACACCCGTGATAAGGGCCAGAGGGTATATAAAGACCAACAAAGGATACTGAGCAGTCGACAAGTAAGGGACTTGTGAGGGAGCATTGTCATAGAAGCCAAGGGAGGAAAGAGTGTTCAAGAGAGGACTGGTGAGTGTGAGTTCAAAAGCAAAATTCCCAAAAATTAACATGGGAAAAGCAGTCAGAATAGGTAATTCTTTGAAAGCCAAGAGGGGGTGGCAGCACTGTAAGACAAAAAGCTTAAGACAATTACAGGATAAAGTGAGGCTTTTTTTTTTTAAGATGATGTAGACCTGAATATGCTTATAGGCATCAGGGAACCATGGAGAGAGATGGAACATGAAAAAGAGAAGAACTGAATATTAGGGTCAATTCCTCGGGATACAGGAAGGGACAGGATTGAGGGCACAGGAGAAAGGCCCCCTCTAACTCAGAGGAAGGAATACAGATGGAGCATATCAATGAAGATGTTAAAGGGTGCTGAGGGACAGAGTAGGAGGAAGAGAGCTCCTGACCCATCACCTCTTTTCCAAGTAAAATTGGAGGAAAGAGCCTATGAAGGAGATGTGGATGTAGGGATGTGGTGGGGCTTTGAGGAGGGCAGGAAAGGCATCAAACAGCCCCTGAAGAGAAGTCGGGTGGAGTGATACAACTTCTTCTACCAGCATTGAGGAACTCAGGAGCATGAAGAGATGGCCTATGATAGGGATGATCCAAGTTTTAGCTTTGTCTAGACTACTGCAGCAGCCTCACCGATGCCTGTTTCCAGACCCTCCCCTCACTAATACATCTTCCACACAGGCCCTGCTCAAGAATCTTCAGGGGCTCCGTTTTGCTTCAAGGATAAAACACTAGCCCCTTAGCCTTTAATTTAAAGAGCTTCATCATCTGGCTCCTCCCCACCTTTCTAGAGCCTTGTGAGCTCCGTTGATCTGATCAGCCACGGTCAAACACCTTGTATCTTGACTCCAACACAGTGATGTCATTTTGGTACTAATGAAGGACCAGACAGAACCAATCATCTTTCTAGAGTTGGTTCACATGAAGTTTTCAGCCAAACTGCCAACTTGTTCCTCCCTGCTAGGTGCCTTCAAGCATATTTCTGCACTGCTCCCTCTTCCTTTTAGAAATCTCAGCTTTCTGCATCCAAGCACCTGACTGAACCTTTCTTTGTTCTTATTCTAAACATAACTTTTTCGATTTAAAAAAAAAAAACTAAACTAAACCTGTAATTTGATTGTAAGCTCCTTTAGGGCAAGGAGTAAATTTTTTCTCTTTTGTGCCTGGCACTTAGCAAATGTTTATTGGATGAATTAATTTCTTGGGTTTGGGGAGCTGCTGGAGTGGAAGTTCCTTTAGTAATGAAGATTAGTACCAGCTAGAGAGTTGCTTGGGGGCAAAGAGGTCTTGTTACTACCTCCCCCAGGTCACTGACCCAGCCTGTGTTGGGTAGAGAGAAGACTTCAACCTTGGTCTGCCCTATCTCTGAGGCAAATTCTCTATTTACTTTCTTTTTAGCTAAGATTTTTTTTATTGCCTCCCATCCCTCTTAAACCATGTTTTTTTGGGACCGTGGCAACAGGATCATCCTCTACCCTATGTTCTCTGAACATTCTAAAATTTGCTTTCATAAAAATCTATGGATATCGCTAACTCCAAGATTATCTGATCACTTTTCCCCACAATTCCTCTATCACCAACCAGTTCTTTCTTGAGGCCAGAATTAAATCTGCTTTCTTGTTTCCTCCACATCAGAGGTGTCAAACCCAAGAAGGCTTATAGCAACTGTAGCTGGCAGGGATCCTTATGAAGTGGCCCTGTTTATATTTGACTTTGACATCACTGCTCTACATTATAAATATCATCTAGACAAAATTCACACAATTTCATTGTCACCCTAGAAAGTTATATTTCAAAGTCATTGTCAGTATCTGAAGACCTGAATGTTAGAGTAAAATCCGTGTTAACAGAAGGAAACCCATCTTCTAGTCTCAAAAACTAGTGATACTAAGAACACATCTATCCATAGACAAGTTTGTACAAAAGGCCAGTCCTGCAAATTAAGAAATCCTGGCTTGAGAAATGTTGAATCAGTGCCTTGGGGAGAGGGGATATTCCTAGATCCAGCTCCTTCAAAATCAGATCTGGTTGAGTCAGTTTTCTGTGTTCCTTTTCAAGGTTTCCATAGAAACATATCAAAGAGAAGCCCAAAGGAGCAAGTCTTAAACAATGCTTTCTTCTATGTTTTATTTGACTTTGGGGTGAGGGGTACCCTTACTTATAATGATGATTTCTTACACTCTCTTTCTCCTGGGCAGCTTTGTTATGATTATAAGTTTGATTTTGAAGATGACCAGCACAAGATTCCATGTCACTGTGGAGCTGTAAACTGCCGAAAATGGATGAACTAGAATGCATTCCTTGCTATCTCAGAGGGCTGCTTGACCCTAGGAAGACATGATTCAACACACAATTGAATTTTGTGAACAGAAAAGGTTTTTTATGTTTGTTTGTTGTATGATTTAAAATGGCTACTGGGAGTTGTGCTTCCTACAGTCCTTGGGTTAAGAAGCACCAGAAGGAAGCTGGCTCAAGCAGACTTCCCAAAGCTAAACTACAGATGGTCCAGCACCTTTGCTTTTGAGCTTCTTGAGGAGAAACTTTGACTGGGGTAAAGAGCCGATGGCTGCCCTGCTTCGTGGCAGGGGAGAGGTAGGAGGGGGGGGGGCCCTCCTATGAATGTAAGACTGAAATCACCAGCGAAAGGGAGATGTCCAAAGTGCTGGCCACAGCCTTATTTGATAAAGGGGCAGGCCCTCTAATTAAAAGAAAATTTTAAATAAAGTAGACACCACTGAACAAGGAATGTACTGAAATGACTTCCTTAGGGATAGAGCTAAGGGATAATAACTTGCACTAAAATACATTTAAAATACTTGATTCCATGAGTCAGTTTATTGTAGTTTTTGATTTCTGTAAAATAAGAGAAACTTTTTGTATTTATTATTGAATAAGTGAATGAAGCTATTTTTAAAAAACAAAGTTAGAAAAAAGCCAAGCTGCTGCTGTTACCTGCAGAACTAACAAACCCTGTTACTTTGTACAAATGTGTAAATATTTTGAGAAGAAAATTACAGTATAAAAAATAGTTATTGACCAAATGCTACCAGGCTCTGCAGCAGCTCGGGTGCTTATAAATGTTGATAGGGATGTTCCAATATGATCTTGTGTTACTAAACATGCCATTATAACAATTATGTAATAACCAAAATTTCAAGTTAAAAAAAAAAGCTTTTTTTTGTTGGTTTGTTTTTCTAGAGGCCTAACTGTGTGACCTATTAGTACGTCGTTGTCTTGTACACGTTAAGGCTGTTAGAAAGACAAGCTCACTCACACACTATGACTACAACTTTTCTAGATATTTTAGTAATTGAGATTAATTTTTTTCATATTATATTGTTGCATCCCTACTTCAGTCAGGTTTTTTTGTGTGTGTGCTTACAATTTGTGATAACTGTGAATAACTGCTTAAAAAAAAATCCAACCGAAGCTGAACTTTTCCCCCCCAGCAAAAAAAGTAGTTTTGATTAGGTCATTGGTTCAGACCACAGTGAATCATGTAAACATAATAGGATCATGTAGAAAGGGAGTTTAAAACCTTAGCCCAAAGCTTTCTATTTAAGGTAAAAGGCATTTAAAAGAAAAAAAAAACAAATTATGCTTGCAGCTGCAGGACTCTGGCAACAGGGGTTTGGAAAATGTAATTTAAAGATGTGTTTGTATGGACTGTTTTTGTTTACATTTCTTTTTTAAAAAAAAAATAAACACTGTTTGTGTTTGCTTGTAGAAACTTAATCAGCATTTTGAACCAGGTTAGCTTTTTATTTTATACTTAAAATTCTGGTACTGACACTTCACAGGCTAAGTATAAAATGAAGTTTTTTTTTGTGTGCACAATTAAAATGGACTGTAAAACTGTTAGTATATCAGTGATACAGTTCTAAACTTGTAATGTATATGGCATGATGTATTTTTATCTTACAGAATAAATCAATTGTATATATTTTTCTCTTGATAAATAGCTGTATGAAATTGTTTCTTGAATATTTTTCTTCTCTTGTACAATATTCCAACATCCTACCAGTATTTGTCTTACGGGATTTTTTTTTTCTGTTCTGTATAATAGTACCTAATGTTGGCAAAAAAAAAATTTTTGAATTTTTTGAAGTATACAGAGTGTTATGGGTTTTGGAATTTGTGGAAACAGATTTAGAGGATCAGCATTTACAAATAAAATATTTTACGTCTATAATGGCTGCTTCACATTTCCCTTTGAAGACATCCCACAAATCTGTCTTCTTTATCAGTGCTTCTGATGTTTTGCTGGTTCAGCTTCAGAGTAATCTTTAGGGTGGTGGAAACAGCCCCATTTTTCTCTTCAAAGATAACTGATTCAAATTGTCTAAGACTAAGACTTGTACTCTCCTTCAAAAGAATTTTAAAAGTAAGATCCAAGCTTGCATTTTTCCTCCCTGCTTCTTTTTAGGCATTTTGCTCATAGATGAATTTGAAATCAGTAACTTCTATTCCTTTCTCAAGTCTAGGAATGTCTATTTAACTGATAGGTTTTTATTTTTAGTTTCTTGACTATTACGTGGACTAGACTCTACTGAATTTGAACCCAATTCTTTATTTTTTGGGAAAATGGGGCAGGCAAACAGTTTGGGGGAAAAAACATTTTCGTGGGGGGAAGAGTGGTATATTTCATTGAAATGGTAGTCACATATTAGAACTGCTTGGGAGCACTGAGATATTTATTAATAAGTGACTTACATGTCTAAGTTTGGATTTGATTCTGGGTCTTCCTGACTCTGAAGCCAGTTCACTAACCGATGTAACTTGGTACCACTAAGTCTTCTGCATCTATTTTCCAAGTAAAGATTCTCCTCTTTTGCTCCACTCAACAAACCTTAGGATGCTTTGTGCTCAATTCCAGCCTATTCACTATGAGATGGATTTCATTCAATTGTCCTTTTCGTCAGTGGCAATCACCAGTAGCAATTAAAATGACCAAGCAGGAGTGGAGCCTGATGAGACCACGGCCTGAGCCTGCAGCAGCTTTCTGAGAACCATTTCACCTAATCTTTGACTCAGTGTTGCTTAGCAAAAGCCCCAGCTCAGAATCTTAAGCCATGCAGGAGATTGCCAGTCAAGCGTAAGAAATAAAATGTTCCTCTGGGGAATGGGTGAATGGTGTTTGTGGCAAATAGCTAACAGCAATAAACCAGACCAGAAGCAGTATTTTGGTCACGTATCCCATGCTAGAGTGACAGTCAGGCTGGGATGAACTCTGAAAGCTATCAGAACAGCCTTTGGGCAGGGTTCCTTTAGACTGTTTAACAGGCCCTAGAGCTTCCAAGATCCAGGAGGATTGGATTTTTAACAAATTTGGAAAATACTCAACATGTTTCTTTCCTTTCCCCCTTTGTGCCAATGAAGCTAGGCATCTAGGTGGGCCAAAATCAACACCTTGGCATGGATTCTGAAAATTAACATTAAAGTCTGGTTTTGGTTCTCAGTCAAATTCCAACTGAATTTATTTAGATCCCCTACCATCCATATAATGATCATTTTTTTGGTTGGGACCTATGGTTTCATTTGTATATGGTGCTAAGTGAAGAAATTCCCTCTACCTATGTAAATTGGCAACTGTTCTGCTACTTATAATCCTGAAGAGTAACCTAGGGCATATATGATTATCGTAATTAAAATTTTAAGCTGCAGTGTGATGTTATAAAGTCCAGTACATAGAATATCTGAATTCAAATTCTGTTGCTGACTTCCTTCAAGTACCAATTAAAATCCCACCTTCGGAAGCCTTTCCTGATCCCCCATAAGTGCCTTACCTCTCTTAATTATTTCCAATTTACCCTGCAAATAACTGTATTGTATATAGTGTTTGCATATTGTCTTCCACCTTAGACTGTGAGCTTGAGAACAGGGTCTATAGTTTATCTTTGTATCTCCAGCCCCTGGCATAAAGGAAGCAGTTATTCAGTCCTGTCTGACAAGAATCTTTGTGACCCCATTTAGGGTTTTCTTGGCAAAGATGCTGAAGTGGTTTGCCATTTCATTCCCAGCTCATTTGATGAGGAAACTGAGGCAAACAGGGGTAAGTGACTTGCTCTGGGTCACCAGATAGTAAGTGTCTCAGACCACATTTGAACTCAGGAAGATGAGTCTTCCTGACTCCAGGCCCAGCACTCTGTCCTCTGTGCCATCTGGCTGTCCAAAGGAGACTTGAGTTTTTATGACCCTGGGCAAGTCTTCTCACCTCTCAGTGGGCTGAAAGTTAAAGATGCTCATAAATTGCTGATCTGCACCTTCACAGGGAATTTCCTATACCAAATCACAGATTCAGACTGGTTCCCCTTCTCCCAAGGGGGAAAAAATCCACCTGAAGACTGACATTTTATGCAGTTCTCTAAGGTTTACAAAATGTTTTCATTTCCTTCATAAATCAATCCCTGCTTTTAGACACGATGAGGTATGTGCCCCTTTAGATGACCGCAGAATGAGAACGCCACTTTATGAAGCACAGGAAGTCCTGGAGAAGGGGCTTTCACCTGTTCTGACACCTGCTCCATACTGGCCAGCTACCAGTTTGTTTAGTCTGATAAGCTTTTTCCTACTGCCTCACCAGTACTCTGCTGTTCCTGTACTGTGTGTAGTTTCATTCATTATCAAAAGGGGGGCTTTTTGGGCCCCACTGAGCATGAGAAAGTACAAACTTTAAAACTCAAATCTGTTCATTCTGCTCCTCATGAATATCTGGTTTGGTGGGAAAGGAATGAGAGAGAAAACTTTGGATTATATGTGGATTTCATTTCTCCTCCCATGGAGTATTTTCTGATTTTTCCCATTTTGCGGCAGGGCGAGTTACTAAAAACTAATAGTTTCAAGAAATTTTAAGAAAAAGAGAAAACTATAATCAGGTTGAAAAGGATACTGGACCTTCTGCTGGCTTCAGTATTCTTCAGTTTGCTGCCCCCAGAGAAGATGTATCAGAGATGAGCGAGCCTTATCTAGGCCTGCAGAAAGAGACCGTGTTTCTTAACTTACCAAAGTGTTTTGAAATGCATCATTGGAGCACAGAAGTCAGCTACTAATCCTGTTATGTTACGTTGCAGAAAGGATTCTTGCTTTAGATAGAAGGTTGGATAAAATGACACCTAAGGCAACTTCCAATTAATTCTGCACTCTAAGATTATATGAAAATATCTTATAATGAATGATCCAGAAAGCTCTACTAAATCTAGATAAAAGTGATTTCATATGATTGTCCAACTAGGGAATATCCTAGCCAACCCTCTTCTTCAGAAAAGGACCTCCAGAAGGTGGCTTGGAACACACATTCTTGTGCTTCAAAAGAGGTAGGTGCCTAGCTATAAAGACATTTTGAAACTGATTGTTTCACTACTCTCAACTTTTATCTTTAAATATTGCTATGTGATGACCAACCTCACTCCTCCATATGGATGGATTACTGTTGAAACAGACCACTAGTTGGACCTCGCACTGAAAACTCCCATAAGGCACTGTCTTCTGCTCAGTCCAATGGTATATCTTTGAAAAGTAACCCCTGAAGAATCTATTTACCAGTTTTCCTTCCATAGCGCTATTTCTATTATTGGGTAACCTGCCCTATACTATGAAAGACAATTACGGAATTGAATAAGTCTTTAGTCAACATATAATCATAAATTAATTCCCACATTTCTGGCAAAGAGATAGTAAAAGTGACAGAATTTATTTGAAGGCTCTCTTCCTTTAAATGGAAAACATACTACTGAGCCAAATATAACCCAGATAGGGTTAGTGTTCAAAGGTAGGATGTCAGACTCTTTCTATCAAGAACAGTTGTTATTGATGCTTAACTACTGCTCAGGCAGAATGCTGCTAGGAAAACTAGTTAGAACTTCTTCTAACTAGGTACTTAACAACTATGAGCAGCACTGTAGCTATAACCTCCCTGAATGTCCATTGTCACTGCTGCTCTAGGCCCAGGGTACGCTCTTGACCCAGATTTGCTCCCAAGTGAATTCTATAAAACTTGACCATTTCTGAATTTGTACTTAATGTCTTCCATGGGACTCAGTATCTTGTCTTCAGTAGTATATTAAGGCTCTAATAAAAGTGAACTAATCAGCAAATCATTTAAGCCACTGACTATAAAAAAGTGCTTCTTACTTGTCTTGCCTGAGCAACACAGACTATGCAGAAACCCTGAACTAGGAGGAAAGATAAGAGCAAACAAAAAGCCTAATGGATAAACAAAATTTATTATAAATGTAGATATCATAATTAAGCAAAATAAATTGGTAATAGTACCTTTCTCTTTAAATACAGATCTACAAATGCCACTGAAGTTAAAAAGAACATGTTATTCAAACCACCTATAGCAATTTATCTACCTAAGATATGATGAAAGAAATTTTAAAACAGCTCTAGAAAATCAACTTTTCCAAGGAACAAAAGAAACCATGTTATGTCTAGATCAGTTAAAACCATTGTTTTTAAAAATCAACTAAAATGAGGCATGACTCTAAAGAAAGCAAGAAACATACTGTTTTCTTGGCTTTTGTTTTTAAATCTCAGTTTAAAAACCAAAACCTAATTTTTCTTTGTGAATGGGAAATTTCTATTAATATTTCAAAAAGAATGTGTTGTCTCTTACTGAATTGCACTTCTTCATATACTACAGGCATCTTAGGGAACTCTGGCCTTTGACACAATTCCTCATTTCTGTCCACCTCCCCAGAAGTCTCTAGAGTTAAAATGAGGAAAGTAATAAAGTAATTCCTCTAGAAGACAGTGCAAGTCAGGAATAGCAGCTAAGGACTTGGTTTGTATCCTCAGTCAACTCTCTGAAGCATCACTCCAGTCAGGCATGGAGGAACCCAAAGCACCATGACTTCCTCCTTCAGTGTCTTCATCTTAGCTCTCCAAATACCACTGCTGTGGGGAGGAGCCATCACAGATTGCCATAGCAACATAGCCTTTCCGACTCAACGGATCAACCACCTTCAGGCACTGCCCAACTGATACCTGGTAGAGCCGACTGTTTTTCTGAAAGAAAATGGTAGGAAGAAACAGCACCAATTATTTGCTTCTACATGTGAAGAAAAGCAAAATAGCCTGTCTCAAAAGGGATGACATTTCAGGTTCTAGTCAATAAACATTAAAGTACCTGATATGCAGGCCCAACTTCAAGAAGTATTGGAAATACAGACTACACAAATACAGAGTCAAAGGCCCCTAGCCTCAGTTTCCTTGTGGGGCAGAAAGATGATAACATCTATTTTAAGGGGTTGCTATGATGAAAGCACTTTGTAAATCCTAAATAAATAAAAGCTATTGTTATCCTACTATCAAAAAACACCCTAAGACCCCAGTGAGGCCAGATCCTTACCCCCAGTATCCATTGCTGGGATCCTCCTGACCCATGGCACTTCATGAGCCTTGGTGGGTCAGATGAACGAGTTTCTGACATATCCAAGCAAAGGAGATTGTTTAAAATCAATTCATGTTCTTCATTATAAATCCAGACCTGGAAACAAAGAATTAAAAACTTAAGTTTGTTCCTCATTCAAGAATTCACTACTTGAGAATGTTTATCTTTTACCAACAAAAGATAAGGATGACTATGTCAGTTCAAATGTCCTCCATGAAAATAGGAATGAGATCTAATTTAGAGCACACAGTACCACGGCACCAGTCACCTTTCAGACGTCTCCGACTCAACCTGCCCAAAGCATAATTCATCTCTCCCTAGAAACCCTCCCTTATTCCTAACTTCCATTTTGCCATCAAGGGCATAACCAACCTCTCAGTCACCCCGAAAACTGAAGTATCCTCTTTACTCTCTCAAAATGATTTTTTAAAGCACAGCTCTGGCAACTCCCTATTACTTCCAATCAAATAGAAAGTCCTCTATTTAGCACTTAAAGGTCTTCTAGGACCCTTCCTACCTACCTTTTCAGTTGTCTTTGTTGTACTCCTCTCCACACACAGTATGACTCAGTTATACTGGACTACTTCAGGATCAGTAACTCTTATATCCTGGCTGTCCCTCAAGGATGGAATGTTCTTCCTCACCTCTCATATGATTATTGACACACACTAGAATGTGTGCTCATTAAGGGCAGGAATTGTTTTTGCCTATCTTTGTATCCCCACTGTTTAGCACTGATAAAAAGTAAATGCATAATTATGTTTCTACCGCTTCTCACTCAAAAACACTGAATTACTCCCTCCCACTTCCAGATAAAGGCCAAAGTTCTTAACGTGGCAGATACTTAAAAACTATGTGTTAGCTGACTGATCAAGCTGCTAGAGGGAGAGGTATAAATAGTAGGAAAATAGAAGCATCTTCCAAATAGTGGTGAAAAAAGCAAAATTATGCCATGCTTATGATTTCCTAAGATAGCATCCTAGAAAATCAAAAGAGACACTGAAACAATTACAACATCAATAAAGGAGCAGGGTATGAACAAAATCCACAAAATCAGCCGAACTAGGAGGAAATGACAAATTCCATCCAAAATAAGAAAATGAACTGAATATCTAGGAATGGACCTAGCAAGAAATTCAGGGCTTACATAAAAAGAAGTACAAAATACTACAAACATAAAGGAATTGAAGTATCCATTGGTCATGGTGGGATCATTGTAATAAACAGTGATATTAGCTAAATGAATTTACAGATTTAGTATTATACCAATATAATCACCCCAGGCTTACTTTGTGGAACATGGGGCGGCAGGTAGGATGGGGGTAGTAGAGAGAGAACCAGTATTCACTGAAGTGCAAAATGTCAAGAATTTTTTAAATAAATCATTAAAAATGGCAATAAGTGGAACCATGCTTTTACCAGACCTCACAAGACATAAAACAATAATCACCCAAACTATTTGGTACTAATTTTTACACACACACGGAAAATCTACCTACTGGATAAGAAATGCTGGATAAGCAGAGAAGGACTCTCAAATTATAAATGGTCAATGTTTATGAACAAGCAGTTCAAGAAAAGAAATCCAAACTCTCATTTTTAAAATGTTTTAAATCATAATAATTAGAGAAATGAAAGTGAAGTAATTCTCAGGATCCACTTCACAGCCATCAGATTGGAAATGTTTCTTAAAAAAGGAAAATGACAAATATTGTAGGGACTGAGGGTAAACACGTATATTGACACTTTCTTGGATTGGTCCAGGCAAAATGCTAATGGAACGCTCAAAAGTTACAAAATCGTGCATACCCTCTGACCCAGCAATGTCAATTATAGGCTCACACCTGACTGAGGAAAAGCACCAAGGAATACAACAATATTTATAGCAGACAAATCTTTTTGTAGTGGCAAAGAACTGGAAACTAATGGGATGCCCATCTACTGAGGAATGGGCACACAGAAGAAATGACAGAAGGAATAGTTTCAAAGAAACCTAGAAAGCTGATGCAAGGTAACCAAAGCCAGGAGAACAATGTATACTGTAACATTAAAAATAAATAACTTAAAAAGACTTCAACTCTGATCGATGCAATGACCAATCACGATTCATCTCAAAGAGCCGGTGACAATGAAGAACGCTACCTACCTCCTCACGGGAAGGTTATGAACTAAATACACAGAAAGCACAGGGTTAATGTTTTGCTTGACTGTATATTTCTTATAAAATTTTTGTTACTCTTTTTGGGAGGTGGGAGGGGAAAGAAAATGTTTAATTGCACAAAATAAATGTTTATCTTAAGAAGAAAACTTAGAAATCAAGTGGGCAAAAAATAAGTTCCAAATAGAAATAGCAGCCTAAATAGAAATGTTCCCATTTTTCTTTAAAAAAAAATTAAAGGAGAGAGTTATTTTTCATAGCTATGACTAGGGTATAAGTTCATAATTAAACAAGGGATAGAAGTACAGCCAAAAGATAAAATAGAAAATTCTTATATACAATTATAAAACTTTTACACAAACAAATCATTGAATTTCAGTAAGAGGAGTGAGAAGAGTCTTTGCATCCAATGTCTCTGCTAAAACAATCCAACTGAACAAGCACTTAAGACCCTCTGATGTGCCATACAACATCAAACCACACGTGGATCAGAAACATATGGGGACTTAACAAAGTTAGCCAAGTAATTTTCAAAATACAAAACACAAACTATAAACAACCATGTGATAAGATACTCTAAATCACAAAAAGGGGAAATATAAGTTAAAACAACTCTGAGGTTTATTCTCATACCTAACAAATTTGCTGACATGATAAACACTGGAAATAGTCACTACTGGAAGTGCTATGAAAAAGGTCCCCCAAATAACCCAAATTGTCAGAGAAGTACTTTTTCTTGTAGCAAAAGCCATGGAAACACACAGTAGGTACCCACTAGAGAACGGGTGAACCAATCATGACTACATGAATGTAACAGACTAGTGAGCCATTAGGAAGGAGGAATATGAGGAATTTAGAGAAATGTGATTATGTGAACTCAAATACAAAGCAAAGAAAGCAAGGCCAGAATAACAATGCAGAACATGATTTCAATAATGTAAGATGAAAATAATTAAAATTTTGTTTACAGGAAACCAAGAAATGAACCCCTGCCTGCTCTGATAGAGAGGCAGAATATAAAAAACGGAGTCAAATATTCCATATCGGATGTAGTTAACAGATACAGCACGGTTAGTTTTCACTTTGTCAGATCATTTGAACTGGATGAACCAAGCTTTTGTAGTTTCCTTTAGGGAGTCACTATCCCTATGAACCAAATGGATACTGAAAGGATTTTAACATTCTTTTTATTTTTGCTATGGGAGTTAAGGGAGAAGCAACTTGGTACCATGAACTGAAAGTTAAACTTGGAGTTAAGACCTGGGCTCAAGTCTTCTCTCTAACACAAACTGATGCTGTCACCCTGGACAAGTCACTAAAACACTCAGTGACCCAGGCTGCTCTGTAGTTGTGAAAAGTTGTATGTAAAGAGGGAGTTTCTTTAGTGAGAGCTGCTTATGCCAATTATATCACAAATCTAGTCAAAAACAAGGACTGAACCATGTTCTGAGGAAAATGCACATGATCATTCCTATCGCATATATGCTACTCAGTCGCCATTTAACTATACATGTAACAATGCTCATAAAATAGAAAGACCTAGAAAAGGCACCAAACCAAATTCTGATTGCCGTTTTTTCTAGCCCAGAGAAGCTTAGTTCAGTAAATGTCTGACGTTTTAGTGAGACAGATGGAGACATCTGAAGGTCTAAGGAAGGCTAGACACTCTACATGCTCGTAGGGGTAAGATGATACATGTAGCCCCTCCCTCAGAATTCTGTTGTGATCAGGGGTCACAGAGGAAGTCTAATTATACAGAGGGCCTGGGAGGGATTGCTGTGTTCTGCTGATCTTGTATGAGTCTATACAACAAGGAGGAACAAGTGGAGGGGAGGAGTCGTGAAACATCTGAACCTCATTCTCATCCGAATTATTCAAAGGAAAGAAGAATACACACAGGCAGATATGAGCACAGAAATAACATTTTGCCCAGAAGGAAGGCAGTAAAGGAGAAGAAGGAAATAAGCACTTATATAGCACCTAATATATTCCAGGCACTGGGTTAATAAGCCCTTAATCACAACAACCCTATGAGATAAGAGGCTATTGGTACACCCATTTTATAGCTGAGAAAATGAAGGCAAAAGGGTTAAGTGACCTGCCCAGGGCCACAGAGCCGGTAAGTGTGTTAGGCCATAAATGACCTCTAGTCAAGAGCTCCATCTACTGAAATAAGAGAGAGGATAGAAAAGCAAAACAATCTCCAGAAGAGGGAATGGAAAGAAAAAGAAAAGGAAAAGTTTAAGAGGATAGCTTTCAGGGAAAATGCATTGCAATCATCATTGTGATGTGAATGGCATGAACTCACCAACAATGTGGAAACAGAGAGTGGAATGGCTTAGAAACCAGAATCCAACAACATGCTGTGTACAAGAAGCACATCTGAAACTGAGACACACAATGATAAACAATGGCCTAGAGCAGAATCCATTATGCTTCAGCTGAAGTCAAAAAAAAAAGGCAGGGGTTGCGATCATGATCTTAGATAAAATAAACCTAATTCTAAGAGATTAGCATGGAAACTACATTTTGCTAAAAGGTACCAGTACTAAACATGCATGATAAGTTATCTAAATTCTTAGAGAAAAAGTTAATGTGTTCCAAGAAGACGTAAGACCATGAAACTATAATAGTGGAACTATTACAGTGGCATCTAAGGTGGTGCATTAGATAGAGCACCAGCCCTAGGGTCAGGAAGATGCATCTTCCTGAGTACAAATCTGGCCGCAGGCAGCTATGAGACCCTGGGCAAGTCATTTAACTTTGCCTCAAATTTTCCCATGTGTAAAATGAGCTGTAGAAGGAAATGGCAAACCACTCCAGTATCTCTGCCAACAAAACCACAGAGTCATGAAGAGTCAGACAGGACTGAAACAACTGAACAACAACAAGAGAAGTAAGAAAAAGTATAAACAAGCTCAAATTGTATTTTTAACACAATAATTGTCAAAACTTTGAATAAAAAGAAAATTAGATAAATGATACTAAGGAGAACCAATAGAAAATAACCTACTGTTTGTTAAACCTAAGATTATAAATTATCTGAGTCAGTTAATCAGTAAATAAGCATTAATTAATCACTTACTGTATTCCAGGCCTTGTGCTAAGTGTTAGGGATACATAGAAAGGAAAAAAACAGTCCTGCAATTGGTGAGCTTAAATTCTACTGGGGAAAACAACCTGTAAAAAATAGGTATATACAAGATGCATACAAAATAGATGAGAGGCAATCTAAAGGGAGAAGGTATTAGCTATTGGAGGGATGTGGGAAAACCCTCCTGCAGAAGGTGGGAGTTGAGCTGAGTGTTGGAGAAAGCAAGGGGAATTAAGAGAGCATTCCAGGCACAAGGAACAACCACTGAGAAAGCCCAGAAATAGGACACGGAGCACCACGTTCAACAAACTGCAACTAGCTCAATGAGTGGATCATTGCAAGAGAGTAAAGTGTAAAAAGAAAGCCAGGAACAGGCCACGCTCCAGCAAACAGAAGTCTCTATTTGATCCCAGAGCCACAAAGGAGCCAATGAAGTTCAATGAACACAGGGGTAATAGGAACAAGACCTACACTTTAGAAAAACCACCTTGACATCTAAGTGGAAGAAGAACTGCAGTGAGGAGAGACTTGTGGCAGGGAGACCAACCAGCAGGATAATGCAATAGGATCAAGGTGTGAATGAGGTTTAACCCTGACTTGTAGAAAGTAAACCGATTTGGCAGAAATTAGGCCTTAAACCGTATCTCACAATAACTCCAAAATGGGCCTATAACTTAACTAGAAAAGATCACCTCATTTAAAAAAAAAAAAAAGATCAGAGACTGGAAGAAGATAATCTGTCATTACTATGGCTGGGGAGGTGGTAGAGTTAGTGAATTCTTAACCAAACAAAGGAGAGAGGTGGTTATAAAAGGCAAAAGAAATTTCTGATTGAACAAAATGTAAAGGCATTTTGTACTAGCAAAAGGGAATAAGAGAAACTGTCAAATGGAAAATATTCTTTTGCACAAAGTGTCACTGAGAGCACTGACAAAAGTCTAATATTCATACTCTACAAGGAACTGACACAAACACATAAGAACAAGAGCTATTCCCCAATAGGTAAACGGTCAAAGGAGATAGATAGACAATTTTCTAGAAAAGAATCGCAAATTACAAAAGACCATGAAAACATGCTTCACATCCTGAAGGAGAGCCACATATTAAAACCATCCTGAGGTTTTACTACACAACTTGTAAATTTGCAAAAATGACAACAACAAAAAACAATAGCCAATGTTATAGGAAGACAGACAACACTAAGATAGTGCTGGTAAAGCTGGTAAATGATCCAGGTGCTCTGGGTGATAACTTGAAATTATGTAAAACAAGTGCCTTTGACCCAGTGACCCCACTATCAGCCACACAGACCAACAGCTCTAAGTTTCGATGTATACCCAAATTAATTCATAGCTGTAATGTTTTTGGTCACCAAACTGGAAACGAAATGGATATGGCTAAATAAACTGTAGGATAGGAATGTAATGAAATACTGTTATATGACAATAAATGGGAATTCAAAGAAATAAGGGAAGATTTGTATTAGCTAGAGCAGAAAGATGCATAACCTTAGAATAACTGCACTATGACTATAACAACGTAAATGAAAATATAAAAAGCAGCCACACTGAGTAACTCCATAAACTCCAGCAGCTCCATAGAAACACTTCTGCTTAGCATTAAAAACTTCATAACCCAGTCCCATGATTCCTTGCCAGTCCTGCTTCCCATTTTTCTGCTCCATAAACTCTGGTCCAACCCAACAGGCCTTCCTGCTATTCCTCCTTTCTCTGCCTTTGTATTGACTGTCTCCAAATGCCTGGAACGTAATCTTTCCTCATTCTATGCCCTGAAAACCCAGCTCAAATGCCACCTTTTGTATAGGTCTTCTCCTGGTTCCACCTGCTGTAAATGTCTCCTCCCAGAACATGGTAGCTGTTTAATAACTGTAAATTGATTTACTAATTTAATGATTACCTAAAAAAAGACAGTGGCAGTTAGTTGGTATAATGGATAGAACACTGGGCCTGCAGTCAGCAAGACTCATCTTCCCAAGTTCAAATGCAGCCTCAGACACTTACTAGCTATGTGACCCTGGACAAATCACTTAACTGTTTGCCTCAGTTTCCTCATCTGTAAAATGAGCTGGAGAAGGAAATGGCAAACTACTCCAATATCTTTGCCAAGAAAACACCAAATGGAGTTATGAAGAACTGGACACTGAAACAACTGAACAACAACAAAGTAATAATGACCCAAGAAAGAGATAACAAAATATACTTCACACCTTTCAGTAGAGAGGCAGAGGGAACTAGGAGGGAGTATCGCATGCACTGTCACATACATTAAAAGATGACCCATCACTCACCTGATTGGGATCACTGTAATCACACACCTTAAGGACTACTAGTCCTCCTTTCTGACTTGGGTGACCCTGAGCAGCCAAACATTTATTGGTTTGAAGGTGATAGAGCTATAAAAGAAAACAAAAGAGTTGTTACTGAAGTCTCCCAAAATTACTCTAGGGTAGCAAGAGACAGAGAGGAAGACTAATGGTAACCAAGAGGCCAGGAGATGATGTAACAAGAGGATCTGGACAGGGCAATAAATATGATCAAACCTCAGAAGAGGAAAGTGTCTTGAGTGATAATGGCAGCAGGATAGTCTGGATGTGAGGGTAAGGAACAAGGAGTATTCCTATGTCTTCTTCTGGACCACAGCTTCCAGAGAAAGAAGACTATTACTGGAAAGGACGGCCAGAGATGCAGTGGTTTTGGAATGAGTCAAGATTCCATTAGCACATAAAGATGGAAAGAGGGTGAAAAGATCCAGAATAAAAAGGCAGAGGTTAACAAGAAAACAGATCAGGCTTCTAGGGGGCATAATGTTAGTTGCCATAGGTGTGGAAGCTTGTTAATGCTTTTTAAACTTCTAAATAAATTTCATCTACTCTCTTCCCTTCAGCCACACGTATAAATCCTTCCACAAACTGTACCAGGATAGAAAAAAAAGGAGACATATGAAGTACTGTCAGTGACAAACTAAAAACTAAAAGGATGCCCATCCATTGGGGACCTGCTGGTATATAAATGTAATAGAATAGTATTGTACCATAAGAAACAATGAAATCAGTGGTTTCAGAAAAACATGGGGAGACCTGTATAAACCCATACACAGTAAGAGGATCAGAACCAGGAGAACAATTTATTCAATAACACCACCACCGTAAAAACAAACAACCTGGAAAGATTTAAGAGCCTCGAACAATGCACTGTTCAGCCAAAACGGGAAACACTGGAATAGCATATTTTTTTAATCCAATCAATCCCCAATGTTAATTGTGTGAGACTCAGTTCTTCTTGTACTTAAATTTCAGCAGTTAGTTGGTATAACTGCAGATGAAACTCCCACGCAAAGGGTTAATGAAAGATCAAGACATTTTGGAGCTATCTAGAATACTATTCCTGGCATCCGGTGGGGGACTTTCACACAAAACTATGAAAATGGAGTCACTTTTTTAATACTGTCTACAGTAACTTTAAATGGAATTTCTCTATCTCTTGCTGTTGGGCTTTGTTAGTAATGCATAGGAATGCCAGGATTTATGTGGGTTTATTTTATATCCTGCAACTTTACTAAAGTTGTTTATTATTTCAAGTAGCTTTTTACTTGATTCTCTAGGATTCTCTAAGTAAATCATCATATCATTTGCAAAAAGTGATAATTTAGTTTCTTCCTTGCCTATTCTAATTCCTTCAATTTCTTTTTCTTCTCTTATTGCTACTGCTAACATTTCAAGTACCAAATTGTATAGCAGGGGTGATAATAGACATCCTTGTTTCACCCAGGATCTTACTGGGAATGCATCTAGCTTATCCCCATTACATATAATGCTTGTGGATGGTTTTAGGTAGATACTATTTAAATTTTAAGGAAGACTCTTTCTATTCCTATACTTTCTAGTGTTTTTAATAGGAATGGGTGTTGTATTTTGGGAGTCTATCTGCCAAGACAACCCAGGGCCTATATGAACACAATTACAAAACACTTCTCACACAAATACAGTCAGATCTAAATAAACGGAGTAACATCACTTGCTCGTGCTTAGGCCGAGCTAATATAATAAAAATGACAATTTTACCTAAATTAATTTACTTATTCAGTGCTGTACCAATCAAACTACCAAAAATAATTTTACAGAGCTGGATAAAATAATAACAAAATTCATTTGGAAGAACAAAAGGTCCACAATATCTAAGGAATTAATGAAAAGAAATGCTAGGTAAGGTGGCCTAGCCATACCAGTTACCAAACTGTAGTATAAAGCAGCAGTCATCAAAACTACCTGGTACTGGCTAAGAAACAGAGGATCAGTGGAATAGGTTAGGTACACAAGACGCAGTAGTCAATGACTATAGCAGTCTACTCTTTGATAAACCCAAAGAATCCAGCTTTTGGGCTAAGAATTCACTATTCCACAAAAACTGCTGGGAAAATTGGAAAATGGTAGGGCAGAAACTGGGCATAGACCAATATCTTACACCATACACCAAAATAAAGTCAAAATGATTTCATGATTTAGAAATAAATGCTGATACTACACGCAATTTGGGAGAGCATGGAATAGTTTACCTATTAGATCTATGGGAAAGGGAAGAATTCATGACCCAACAAGAGATAGAGAGCATTGCAAGATGCAAAATGGATAATTTTGATTATGGTAAACTGAAAAGGTTTTGTCTAAACAAAGCCAATGTAACAAAGATTAAGAGGGAAGCAGAAAATTGGGAGAAAATCTTTACAACCAATGTCTCTGATAAAGGCCTCATATCTAAAATATATAGGGAACTGAGCCACATTTATAGGAATAAAAGTCATTCCCCAATTGAGAAATGGTCAAAGGATATGAACAGGCAGTTTTCAGAGGAAGAAATTAAAGATATCTATAAGCATATGAAAAAATGCTCTAAATCACTATTGATTAGAGAAAGGGAAATCAAAACAACTCTTAGGTACCACATCTCTCTTGTCAGATTGGCTAACATGACAAAACAGGAAAATGTTAAATGCTGGAGAGGATGTGGGAAATGGAGCTGTATGTACAAAAATATTTATAGCAGCTCTTTTTGTGGTAGCAAGAATTGGAAATCAAGGGGATGCCCATCAATTGGGGAATGGCTGAACAAGTTGTGGCATATCAAGGTAATGGAATACAATTGTGCTATAAGAAATGGGGAAGATATGGACTTCATAATAACCTGGAAAGACCTACATGATCTGATGCTGAGCGAGTGGAGCAGAACCAGGAGAACATTGTACACAACCACAGATACATTGATTCTGTGATAACTACCTTTGATAGACTTGGCTCTTCTCAGCAATACAAGGTGCAAAGACAGCTCCAAAGGACTCATGATGGAGCGAGCTACATTCAGAGAAACAACTGTGGAGTCTGAATGCAGACTGAGGCAAACTGTTTGCTCTTTTTTTTTCTTCTTTTTTGGTTTTCTTTCTTCTCTCTCATGAGTCATTCCATTGGCCATAATTCTTTACACCTTGACTATTGTGTAAATAAGTTTAATGCGAAGGTTTATGTAGAACATCTATCAGACTACATGCCATCATGGGGGTGGAGGGAGGGAAAGGAAGAAAATTTGAAACTCAAGAACACACAGAACTGAATGTTGTAAACTAAAAATAAAAAATCTAATTTAAAAAAAAAAGAAAGAAAATGGAGTCCCTTACCCGTCCACGTTGCAGAATTTTGGGTCGTTTGGGGCCCCTGTTAATAAAAACAGGTTGTTGTGGTTTGGCATTGGGCCCAGAGAGCTGCATCTCGGGATAGATATTATCCAAATACCATTTAAATGATTTGCAGCCCAGTTTTTTCCTCAATTCAACACGTTCACTGATGTTTCCATAGCTTTTGAGCTTCAGCTCAGGTCTCAAGGAAAAATACTGCTCCTAAGTTGGAAAAAAAAAAAAAAGACCAAATTCCTCCTTGATATCAATTCAGCAATTGTATTTCAGTTTTAAATAGCAATTTAAGATAGCCTCTTTTAATTGTAAGTTGGGAGAATAGTCAACTAGCAAATCATAACTCCATATGTCAATACATTTTGAACCTCTACCAAAATCCTTTTCTAATGCCTCATGACAACATAAAGGTAATCTTAGGTTCTCAAAGGCTATGTAAACAGAATTCAGAAATGTTTCTACTTTCCAAAGACCATTCCAGGTAATTACAGAGCTACTCTATATCAGAAGTCTGGCCAACAGGTAAGAAATTTTGGAGATAGTGCCAATCCAAAAACCAAATAAAAATATATGGTAATTCTCAGTTCTATGCCAGGCAATTTGCACCTCAGCAGTGATGGTGATCAAATGGAAAGGAGAGAGAGGATGTTGTTAGTCAATAAATATTATTTTAACTACTGGTACACTTATATCCAATGACCAATAGACTTCTACATTGGTGGAGGAATTGAACCACACACTTACTGGCAGTCTTACTATCAATGAAACCAGAAGCAAGCTCGTAATACCTCTAAGAGAATTAGCTGTCACGGCAATAGCACAGCACTCAGGAGGCTGTTGCAATGACCTAGATGTCCAAATAAGGATCGCAGTTGTGTGAGGAGAAAGAAGGAAGGGATCAGACGGAAAGGATGTTGAGGAGGAAGACAGAAAAAGTTTAGGAACTGCTTGGATGTGTGGGGTCAACGGAGAGTGAGGGTCCAGGATGATGCTGAGGTTACAAACCTCAGGAGCTGAAAGGATGGTAGTATTTTCAACAGAAATAGAACAGTTTAGGAGATGAGAAGGTTTGGCTGGGGATCATGAGTTCAGTTTTGGATGTACTGAGTTGGGGGCATCTCTGGGATGTCAGAAGAGGGGCATATGCAAAGGGAACCAGAGTAACAAGATTTCTTCTCTACCTTCGACTTCAGAGTGGAAAGCTGTTTGATCTTGAAATCTCTTTCCACCTCTGATGGATATTTCTACTACAGTTTGGCTTCTTGTGTGAGCTTTCCCTACTGTATACCGTAAGGCTTCCTAGCCACCTTCCACAGAACCAAAACTCATGGAAGTCTCATATCCAAATATTCAGCCCACATATCCAATCAAGCGTCCAGCCTTGCCATTTCTACCTCCACAGTCCTCTTCTGCCTTGGCCACTTCCCCTGCCTGGAATGCACTCCTTCCTTACCTCAAGCTCTTTCTTCAATATGCAGCTCAAGTCCTCTCTTCTGCATGAAGCCTTTTTTGATTCCCCAACCACTGGTGCCCTCCCCCTCCCCCACCAAAAACACCTTCTATTTCACTGCATCCTACATATTTGCATTTTTTCAACCACATATATTTATGGACTCATCAAGTCCCCATCAAATGTAAACTCACTCCAAGGAAGGGACTGTGCCCCAGCACTTAGCTCAATGTTTGGCATAGAGTAAGTCCTTAAGAAATACTTCTTGATTGACCGACTAATTGGGAGTCATTTGCATAGAAAGGATAATTGAAGCCACAGGAATAGGTGAAATCACTGGTAAGAGTGTTGAGAGGGAAAGTAAAAGGTTCCAGAACAAAGTTTTGAGGTACATTCATAGTTGGGGGATAGGGGTGTGCTATAAAGACTGAGGCATAATAGTATTAAATACTGAAGTCAAGAAGCATGAGCATTGAGAATTGTTATTTTAACACAATTCTTAGTAACAACCCTTGACTTTATTTCTACCTCAATCCCACCCCAAAGTTTTCTCAAGGTATAACATAAGCTCTCATAATTATTTTTCACAGAGGAAAAAAAACCCTTTCCATGACACAAAACAAAACATTAAAATTTTTAAAATCAGCAAAACATAAATTAATAAAGTTCATTAAAATTCAAAGAGGGCAAGGTAACTAATACTAACTCATGCAACTCTGGACAAATGAGAGCAGCAAAAAGGCATCGGAACAATCACTACGTTAAGACAGTGTGGTGCCGTGGAAAGAGTATGAGGTCTGAATCCAAAGGACATGCTGCTAAACCCTGGCTCTGCCACTGTGTGACCTTCAACAAATCACACACCCTCTCTATGCCTCAATTTCCCCATCTCTCTGGTCTCTTTCAACTATATATCTTTGATCCTATGATCTCTTATTCTTGCAAAACAAGAAATGTAATTCTCACCTTATACTCATCCAACCAAACATGTGCCAATCGTAAAGAGTTATGTGTCATGGTGTCCTGTCCTTCAGGAGATCCATATGGACGCCTTTTCCGGAAAATGTGTCCCACTCTAGAGCAAGGGATGATGAAGAGCTTGCCCCCACACATCCAGATCTAAATAAAAACCAAAGATAAGTTGGCATGTCTTTACTAGTTTTATGCAATTAGTATAGTAATTTCCTTATTTTTGATTCATTTTGTATTAAATCAACAGACGCTTCTCAGTAAGTCAAACAAACTCTACTCAAACAAACCTTCTACAAAGCACATTCCCTGAAAAACAGTAAGCAGAAACTCCAAACAACATGACTGCTGTGGTTTTACACCTCCCGTATACTCTTGAGTCCAGTGTTTCTGGAAAATATGGCAACTCAAAAAGACAAATTCAAGGGACCCCATTAACAGTCCTTAACAAGATAAAGTGAACCAAAGAACACTTTCCAGGTCATCAGGGCAAACAAAGTAATCCTTAAAAAAATGGAGAAAGGAAGTGAAAGCAGAGAAGAAAAAGAATCTGAAAATACAGAAGGAAATCCAAGTCTATGTCAAGAAACTGAAACATGGAAAAAGGTGACAGAGGAAGAAGGACTAAAGCCATTAGAGGTCAAAAGATATGAACAAACAGTTCTCAAAAGAAGAACTGCAAACTATTAACAACCATATGAAAGGATGTTCCAAAACACCATTGACAGAAATGCAAAAACAACCCTGAGGTTTCAGCTCATACCCAGAAAATTGGAAAAGATGATAAAAGATGCCAACAATTAATGTTGCAGGGTATGGAAAAAAACGGGCCCACTCATACAACGTTGGTAGAACTGCAGCACAAGTTGTGAAGTAGCACAACCATTATGGAAAGCAATCTGTAATTATGCAAATAAGGAGACTAAAGTATCCATACCCTCTAAGCCAGATCCCACTGACAGCCTCCATATAAACCAAAATACTTATAGCAGCACTTTTTTGTGGTACCCACTGCTCAGGGAACAGCTAAACAAACGATGGTACATGAATGTGATGGAATGTTACTGTGCCTTAAAAAAGGATGAATATGATGAATACCAATGAATACATGAACTGATGCAAAGTGAAGTAGACAGAACAAAGAAAACAACATTCACAAAGACCACAACAATGTAAACTGGAAATAACAACCATAAAACAATAAA